>NW_015094506.1:5456882-5464834 GCF_001431845.1 Calidris pugnax | reverse complement strand
GTGGCGGTGGAGGGGGTTTGTCTTCCCTCCCCACCCCCCGCCGTCAGCATCTCCATCCCCCCCACGGACCCGCACCTCCTGAGGGGCCAGACCCGTTGCCCGCTCCCACCATGAACGGGAGCAAGAGCCAGGCTTCTTTTACTTAAAAAAAAAAATAATAAAATTAAAAAAAAATTAAAAAAAAAATAAAGTCCATTTTATTCCAGAAAAACAAAACGTGCCGATTTCCACCCCCCACGCCGAACACACCTGGGGCTGCAGTTAAAAATTCCGGACGTTTCCCCTTTCCCGGAGGCTGCGGTGCCCCCCGCCCGGCACAGGGCACCTGCTGCTCGGGAATGGCCTCTCTGCAGGAGCCACCATGAGAAAAGGCAGGGCTCTTGTCCGGGGTCTGGGGGGTGCAGCCCTCACCTCCCCCTCCCACTGCAGCCCAGACACCCCACAGAGGGTCGCAGCCCACGGGCTGTCTCCCTCCCTGCTTCCGAAAGGATCAACTCCACGCCAGACGCGTGGGGTGTGGGACAGGGTCACCAGGGTTCAGGGCTGGGTCCCCGGCACCTCCAGCACTTTCGTTATGGGCAAAGAGGGCTTACGGCTGCAAAGAGGTCCAAGAGTTGAAATCCCTCCTTCCCAAAAATTCACCAGGTTTGCCTCCCTGTGGGAATGCCCTCTGGCAGCTGCCCAGGAAAGGAGGATGCTGTCGGGCCAGGAACCAGCACCACTGGCCTTTTGAACTACAGCTGATGGATGGAACGGACTTTGCTTGAAAAAACAACTGCTGGGAAGAGGGGAGAGCTGATCCGGCAGAGACAAGGTGTAACCAGGTGGGGGGGTGCCAATGAGATCATCGGCCTAACCAAAAAAAAAAAAACCCAACAAAATAAAAACCCCAAAACTGAGAGAAGCAGCATTGCTCATGAGGCTGTTTGGCATGATGAGCTCCCCAGCCCACCCACGACGGAGGAGGCACATTCAGCGTGGGGCACCCTGGTGCTGCTGCGGAGGGGAGGGCTCCCTGGGCTCCTCGTGGGGCTCAGCCACAGCGTGTCCCCCTCGCCATACCCCACCGTGGGTGGCAGCGCCCTGACCAGCCTAGGGGACAGCCCCGCTGCCTTCCCATCTGTGCTTTGGCTCTGGGGATGGGCTGCCCCACTTCAGCTCCGTTGGGGCAACCCACCGGCACCGCCACTCGGCCCCCACCAAATGAAAAGGCAACAAAACAAAACCCACCACAGCACAAATGGAAAGGGGGCCGCGGGGCACCGGCCCGAGGCCACCAAGAGGGAGCGAGCCCCCGCACGCTACAGCTCCGACTGCGAGCGGGAGATGCGCGGGCCCTTGCGGATCTCCTTCCGCTTCTCCTCCTTCTTCCTCCGCTTCTCCTCCTCCCGCAGCGCCTTCTGGAAGGTGTCGGCACTGGGGAAAAACTGCGGGGTGACAGCAGGGGGTCAGCACAGAGGAGCCCCCGCAGCCTTCCAGACGCACAACTCCCCCCCAAGCCCACTGAAGCCATCATGAAAGCAGCCCAGGGAGCTTGAGGTTGGACGTGGCACAAGGCGAACGGGGTCCCGATGCTCCCATGGGGCCACAGGAGCAGGGAGATGGCACCAGGCACCCAAACCCAACCGCAGCCCAGCTGGAGAATTCGATGGACACATTTTGGTCCGGCTTTCTCTGTGCTGGGGGGGGGGTTTGGCCATTTCTCACCAGGCCACCCGTTCCCTTCCCCAGCTGGCTGCCTGGAGCTGCAAGAGAGGTGGGGAAACCCTCAGGGTGAGGTGGCCACACTGCCATCTTACCTCAGAGTGGTCTGTTTTAAAGGGGTTGCGGTAATCGGGTGATTTCTCGCTGATTCCCAGCTCCTGAGCCATCTGCGGAGCAAAGCGGAGGCTGTGTCCGGGAGCGGCACCTCCCACCCTACACCCCCCTTTCACCAGTGTCCCCTCCTCCCCACCAGCCCCCCCCATGCTCTTCCCCCATCCCTTAGCCCAAGGACAACACTCAGCCATGGGGGAAAACCCTCAGCCATGGGGTACGCTCCCCCTGCCCTCCTTGTACCCCCAAAACCTCACCCCCCAGCCCCAGCAGCAGAGAGGGGACGCAGCAGTGTGGGACCAGGAGCCTTACCAGCCCCAGGACCTGGGAGTGAGGTCCCTGCTCGAAGACACCCGTCAGGTTGCAGAAGCCGATGCCCCAGCGGATGAGGCTGTTCCAGTTGGAGTTGCGGTCGAAGTAGTGGTGCACGATCTTGGGGAAGCGCAGGACGACGTCCCCGAAGAAGGCGGTGTTCTCTACCACGTGGGAGTACGCTGTGGGGACAGCCACCCACCCTGTCGGCACACTGGTACGCACAGCGGTCCCACGTCCCATCTCACCACTGCCTACAGCCCCACCGGGAGGCTGGGAGCAAATGAGTAGGCTCCCCAGTATGAACTGGTCAGAGAGGCAGCAACAGCGTCCCCGACAGACAGGGAGCAGCCCAGGTCTGGTCTTGGTACATGAGGGTTTTGCACCTACCCCAGCACAGGTCCCAGGAGGAACCTCAGCAATGCGCCAGAGCACTGGAAAAGGGAGAGGGGTACGGACCAGAGCAGACCTACCATCCTTTATCTTCTCGTCCTGAGGGAAAGGCCCGTTAGGAGGCACGTCAGCAGCGATGAGCACAGCCCGGGAGTCCTCCAGCACCTGCCAGAGCCCTCGGTTACTGCCCCGTCCTGCCAGCCCTTCCCTGTACCCCAGGGGTGCTGCCCCACTTTGAAGCCCCACAGCATCCTCCCTTCAGGTCTTAAATCCCACCTGCTTGCTCAGCTCTTCTCTTTGATCCCACACAGGCACTCCAGCCCTCCCTGCTTCTGCCCACCCTCCCCAGCCCCACAGCACACTGAGCCCGGAGGGCAGCCCGTGCTGTGACTCACTTTGAAGAGTCCCTTGAGCATGATGTCGATGATTTTGTACTGCTGGTTGACATCGTTGAGCTCGATCAGGTTCTTCAGTGCGTTCATCTGGTCCTTACGCTTCACCTCAAACAGCTTCTTATCTGCACCACCGTCAAGGGTGCCACCGGCACATTCCCACCATGCTCCCGCTCTCCCCCGCCACCATCCCAGCCCCCCCAGTTCTCCATGGGGTGCCTGAGGGCCAGGGGACAGCGTCTGAGTCAGGACAAGATGCATGTTTCCAGTAAGCCCCTTTGCTCGGACACCCCAGCAGGGCACTTAACAACACAGGGGGCTTGTGGGGAGATGTCTACTTGCCAGCCTGTGTTCTGGCTGACACGCTGGATGATGAGCGTGAACTCCCACCTTCCCCATATCTGTCTCCACGAGCACACGTATTAAATACCTTTTAATAATTTGCCTGCTTGCCAGGAGACGCTGCCGTGTGCTAGGAAGGGCTGGCATTAGCCCACCTCCTCCTTGGTGACTAACGCCCGTGGCACAGAGGAGACTGGGTGCTGCAAGCCCAGCCAGTGACCCTGAAGCACTGAGACCTGCAGACGTGCTCTGCAGCCTGGCTGGCCACACCATTCCCAGAGTGGACCAGGAGATGTGCTCAGCGCCCAAGCATGCTGGAGCAGAAAAGAAAAGCACCGTGCTTGGTAGAACACCACACACTGCTGGAAAACCCACCTCTGCTCCTGCAACTGAGCCAGGCACTTGGATAGCAAACCCAGGAGCACGACTAGAGCCCTTCTACAGAAGAGCAAAAAGGCAACTGCCCAGCAGTTCTGGGTCCTCTCTCTTCCATGCCCCTGTGCCCTTTCCTGTGGTCTTTGACCACCACGTATGCAAGCTCCCTCCAGTCTCAGCGGGCACAAGCACATACACGGGACGTGAGGGTCAGGCTGCAGAGAAGGATACAGATTTCCAAGCCAGAGTCCACCCTCTGTTTTTCCAGGTCTGCAAAGCTGCTCTGGGACAGCAGCAGCGCCAGCAGAAAGGGGCAGACGAAGAGAAAATCCATGTCGGCCACTGCAGCCTGGATCAAAAAGGACCAACAAAACCAGTGACCAGTGAGGAGACTTACCAAAAGGAGACATCACAGGAGCCTCTCAGGGCTGATGGCACATCACCCTCAGCACCAGGGTCCTTGCCCACCTCTCCCTTGTCCCCACGAGGGGTTTGAGGGAGACAGTGGCCAGAACAGGACCACAGGGCGATGCTGCAGCTGGCCCACTCTCCCCTGTGAGGGAACCCCTGGTCTCCCCCTCCTCTCTGCCTGTCTCCGCTGCCGGGTGGGCACCAGCTGGGCCCCCAGGGATCTGAATGAGCACTGACCCAGCAGAAAAATTAAATCCTACCCCTTCTCCCAAAAATAACAGCTACCTTTCTGCTGGGTTTGCGAGTCAGAGGAGCCCAGCGACCAAACCAGCAGGGCCAAAGGGACGAGGAGAACTGCCAAGGGACTGAAGTCCACCTCTCCTTCAAGCACCAGGCTTGACCAGCTCAGCCATCTCACTTCTCCTCTTGGGGTGCTGGTACCTGGACCCTTCCCCTTGCTATAAGCTGGGCGCCAGTTGTGGGCCCCACACCAAAAAGCAGCATTTGAGTGGCCTGGTGGTAACTCCCCTGCGTTTGCCCCAGACATGTCCCACCCCAGATGGAGCCTGAGGCTCTGCAGGGATGTGGTCGGGCAGAGCTGTTCCTGGCCACAAGGGTCCCTCAGACAGAGCCAAGGTGCAGAAGAGAGGCTAGAGGAGAAGGTCTTTGAGAGCAAGGATCCTGGTCCCTGGAGCAGCCTAGACCTCAAAAAGGAGAGCAGTACCTCGGCCTCCAGATGGCAGGACTCGAGGCCGCCTGTCCGCAGGGACGAGGTTTCTGTGGAGCCCAGCAGCGGCCACCGGCAATTACGGAAGCAGCAGCAGCTCCTTCACAGGCATCCCCTGAGCTTCCTTTCCTGCTCCCAAAGGAAAGGCAGATGTGTAAGGCCACCAGAGCTGCCCTCACCTTGCCATCCTGCTCCCCTCCTGAGCCTGAGCTCACCCGCCCAGCCCAGCCTCTCCCTGCGAAACAAGTACCTTCTTCACACCAAATATAAGGTGGGTTTTTTTTTCCCTTGTTGTTTTTCTTTTTTTTCAACAAATGCAATTTGTTCAGCCTCAGGCAGAGCAGGCAGCACCGCCAGCTCTCCCAGCCCTGCAGCAGCTCCCACCACACGCCTCCCACCATGAGGGGCTGAGCCAAGGCCCTTGCACCCCGGGCACGGGCAGGGAAATGGCGTCAGGAGAACACGAGACACCCTCTGGGTTATTTCGCTGTTGTGCCCTGCAGAAGGCAGAACCCCTGGAAGGGAACGGGTCAGAGTAACTACGACCAGCGTTGCAAATGGAGACACGGCTGCCCCCGACACGGGCTCTCATGCAGGCTCGGGGTTTGTCCCCTCTGCCCACTCCGGCATGAGGCTTAACGCCTATTCCAGCCACCCTGAAGGCCACAAAGCACACTGACAAGCTAAGGCTGTAAGGAGAAATTCTCTAGCCCGGGCAGGCAGATGCCCTGCTGGACCCACCAGGCTGGTTGGCTTCCAAAAGACCGCCTCACCTTGCCAAGAACCAGGACCCAAAGGCCCAAGGCCTAGCACAGCAAGGGGGAGCAGGTCCCCCTCCTGCAGAGCCCCCCCATAGCTTCTCCCTCGCTCCCAGGCTCTTGGGGAGAAGGAAGAGCAGCAACTCAAAAGCACAATATGCAACTGCTCTAGGACCTAGGCTCCTGTTTGCCCCTCAAATCGGACATGTGGCCATAAAGGCCAGGCTGGCTATTTGCCACACTGGTGGTGGAGAACTGGAGAGAGACCTTGGAGGCAGCTGGTGGCCTCCGGACCAGGCTGAAAGGCAAGCAGCAGAAATGCTGCCCACAACAGCTCTGCCACACTGCCTATGGCAGGCCCAGCCCGCGTTGTCAGGGCAGGGGCTCCCCCGTCCCCCACATCCAACACGGGAGTCGAGTGGACAGAGGATACCCCGCAGCCACTCCGAGGAGGAAGATGTCGAGCTGCAAAACAACCCCAGTCAGGCAGCATCAGAGTGAAGCGTGGCTCTTGGCCGAAGTGGTTGCCAGCCAGCTGGCTGCTGCAGCAGAAAGCCCACCAGCCTGCCTGGCTGCCCCCCCAAGTCTCAGAACGGAGACAGGCTTTTCCAGAGACACGACAGCAGATGCTGCGATATAGATGGTTCGTGTTTTCAATGAAAATGTTTTTAATGATTCTATAAATCCTCCTGCAGCGGCCCTACAGATTGAGCCATGGGACAAGGTCAGAAGAAGAGGACCAGAGAACCACACCATACCAGAAGCTCATCACCTCTTTGCCCAACACCTTCCCTGCTGACACTCATTCTCTCATCGAAGCTACTGACCATCATCCATCAGGGCTGAAACACACCAGTGAAAATGAAGCAGGAGCCAGTTGTTGCCCTCACCCATAGGGAAAGTAAAGCTGCTGGTGCCACATGGGACCACCTTGAGCTCATTTCCCTTCACTGCCCTGCCCATTTCACCCCTTTTTAGTAGCAGAGGACGTTCCCTCCTCTCCAGGTCGGGCTGTGTAAGCACAGGGATGCCAAAGCTTCTTGCAGATGTTCCTCCATGCTCTTCCCGCAAACCCTCTCTCATGTCTTCACATCCACTGAGGGACGAGATGAGACAGAAACACTGTAGAGATGCTCCTCTCCTCCCTCCCCGTTCCTCTCTAAACTAATCCCTGCCAAAGCCAGCTTTGCCCAGTGCTCCCAGAGCAGTTCAGGGAGCCAGGGCCTGGCCTGATGCTACAGATGGGAAGGAGTTTCCACCAATATTCCCTCACAACCCCAGCCAGCTGGTAGCTTCAGCAGAAAGCCCACCAGTCTGTCTCACTGTCTCCCATTCTCTTAATTTAGATGTGTTTTTCCAAAGACACGACAACAGATGCTGTGTTATAGATGGTTAGTACTTTCCATTAAAATGTTTTTAATGACTTTATAAATTCTCCTGCAGGAGCCCCATCTGAACTGAGCATCCCCAGGATTTATTCGCTTAATGAGCTCGCAAGGCAGAGCCACGCTGCCACGCTCCGGTTCCTGGGAGGGACTTCTGCAGGTTCCCCAGTCCCCTCTGCAGGGCACTAAAATGCAGGGGGAAAAGCATCATCCCTCAGTTTACCCCGGGAACACACCATGGCAAAACTAGGAATGAAAACTCCCAGCCCCACAAATCCATCCCTGAGCTGCTCCTCTGTCACCCAGACGAGGATCAATCTCGTCAGAGCCGAACCAAAACCTTCAGAAGTGAAAGGCAGGCAGCTCAGACTTCTTCTGCCAGGACATTTCTACAGAGGGGTTACAGGATCAGGTGCTTCAGTGAAACACCAACAGCTGTTCACACCTGCTTACCTCAGAAGTCGCTTCACCACCAAAACCAGACCTCACGTATTGCAGGGACAGCTGCCAGCCGGGGTTAGGCAGCCGCCACCGAAGGCAGCCAGCTGCTGTGATTTCCACCGGGGACGGATCCCTCCCAGCCCACCTGCCTGCCTGCCGTCCCGCTGGAGGACGGGCAGCCCCCCCGAGGGACTGGGGCGGCTGGGGGCGCAGCGAGACGGGGATCCTCTTTCGGGCACACGGCTGAAACTCACGGCAATCCCGCGGGGAGGGGGGCGCGGAAATGGGATTAGCCGAGCGTCCTCCTACCCCGGCCCCCCCAGAGCCGTGCCGAGCCACGGGGCGGCACACGAGGGGACGCGAACCCCCGGGGCGGGACGGCCGCCTCCCCGGTGCCGTCTGCTCCTCGCACCGGCTCCAACACGGGGCTCCGGCAGCAGCGAGGAGGAGGAGGGGGTGACGGCAGAGCCCTTCGGGCAAGGGCAAAGCCGTTTAACCAAAGGTTCGGTGAGACACCCCCGCGGCCGCCCCGTCCGCCGGCCATGGGGTCTGCACCGGCTCCCCTCCCTCCCGGCCCTCCCTCCGGCACCGGCCGGCGGAA
>NW_015094506.1:5431299-5456804 GCF_001431845.1 Calidris pugnax | reverse complement strand
CCCCCCCCGCCTCACCTGCGGGCCGGGTAGCGGGGCCGTGGATGGGCGCTCACGCCCGCCGCGCTGCCATGCCGCCGCCGCCACCGCCGCTTCCCCGCTCCGCCCCGCCGTGTCACTTCCTGAGCTCCCGCCCCGCCCCGCCACCGGCACCGGCCCCGCCGGGGTCCCCGCGGCCCGTCTGGGGTCGGGGAACCGCGGCCGGGAGACGGACTCCCCCCCCCCGGGGCTGCCCCCGTTGCTCTGCCCCGGCGGCGGGGGAGCCTGCAGGGGAAGGAACCTCGTTAATTAAAGCCCTGACTAGAAAAGGGATCGGGAGCAACAGGGGCTGTAGCCCAAGGGATGAAGTGGAAGAAGTCTCCTCTTCCCGGTGGGACAAGCAGACCATCTGCTCCCCCAGGGATGCTGGCTGAGCCCCCCGACACCCCGGCCAGCCCAGAGGAAAGGGGCCGTCCCGCAGCAGCACCAGCACCAGCTAAGGCAGGGGGGCAGAGCGCCTCTTCCACAGCACCCACCATCCCCGTACCGCATCGCTTTCACCAGGCAGTGCTGTATTTTGATAGCTGAGGAGCATCAACCAAGCTCCATCCCACACAGAAAAAGAAACAAGGAGCCATTTCAGTAACCAGGCTTTATAAATGATTTTCAACAAAGGCTTTTCTGAGCATGAGCTACAAATTACTCCTTCGTTCATCTTCTCTCTACTACTCACTGGGAATAAATGGCAGGATAGGTCTCCTGTTCCATTCTTGCCTTGTTTCACTGCTGCGTGCACCGTACCTTCTCATTTCAGTCCCCAATGTGTGAGAGGGACACTGCCACACGTCCCAGACATCTGTCATTGACAACATGAGCAGAAACCAAATAGAAGGTGTGTCTGAAATTCCAGCATGGCACTGGTATTCCAGCTGACACATTGCTGACAGGAGGTTTTCCTTACTAAACCACCCCTCGCCCAAGCCATGGAACCCCCATCACCACCACATAGGAGAAACACCAGTGGGGGTGAACTCAAAGAAAATCTTTTCTTGACAAAACTGACGTCAAAGCTTGTTTCAACCAGAGGATTTTATCTTCCATGTTCATGACTACCTTATTCAGGTAGCCACCACTGCTGCTCTTTGACCGAATCCAAAACCCTTCCTAAAAACCACGATTTGAAGGTTTCTTCGTATGTGGAAAACCCAGAAATGACGAGCCACTTCAGCAGTGTAAGAAGACCTCCTGTTCATCTTCCTTGACCTCCTGTCCATCTTCCCTCACCCACATACAAACAAGCAAAGGCAGTGGAGAAGAACTCCATGGGGCTGGATGGTCTCCACCCGGACAACTTGTGCTCTGAGCATCCCACCACAGAGCACTAGTATCACATTGGGGGTGAGCATGAGGACAAGCTACTCCTCACAGATAACAAACACCCCACCCAGCACATACCCTGCAGATGGCTGGTGACACTGTCCCACAACGGAGACAGTCCCCACCAAGAGGAAATCACTTCCAGGGCCACTTCCACCACTGCTATCTGTCTGAGGCAATGCAGTGTGATGAAAACAGGAAGGCAAAAGCAGCCAGTTTGAGAAATAAACAAATACTGCATCGAGCTCTCTCTTTCTCCAGAAGTAACCTGGGAGCAGGCCCTGCCTCCCATCCATGGGGAAGAGGAGGATTCAGTTCTGAGCAGAGGACTCTAAGGCCAAGCAGAACACAACTGAGCAACTCCGCTCAGCAGTCTCCAAATGCCTGCTCTACTTTGAAAGTGCTCAAGTCATCCCTGGGCTGCCACGACTTCGCAGGCGTACCGGCGTTAGTTGGCACACAGAGGTTAAGTGATTGTTCATCCTCCAGGAAAATCAATACAGGGATCGTTACTGCTTTGAAGTCACAGGCTCCCTGGCCTGCTCCCCTCTCATCAGACCACCTCTCTCATACAGATGAATGCAAACCCAGCAGAGACCCATCCTTCATCCCAAATGGCTTCTCAAATTTGGGGATGATGAAATCTTTCATACCAAAGTCAGCCAAGAGAACCAACTGCTCAGGGTTTTTCCGCTTCTGTTTGCCTTCAACTGGAACACGGGCAGGATTAATTATCCCTTCCATCTCTGTTACACCTACCACCCTCACATCCCTTATCAAAGGCATCTATCTGCCCAGCAAAGGATACACAATGTCCTGATGTTTCACACAAGTGCTCCTCTGTCCCAGGAGGCGCTCCAGCAATGTCTGAATGGTTCCTGACTGCAGTGGCTCCACCTGGCAATGACTGCTCTGAACCTGAACAGTCAGAAGAAAGAATGAGTTCCAGACCAACAGGGAACTGTTGGGCTTGTTCCTTTGTACCTCCCTCCCTCATCTCCACACAGAGCAATGAGACCTTCAAACTTTGCTCTGGGGGGAATCAAGGTGTGGCCCAATATGGCAATACAGTTTAGGCAGCTGCTGGCATCACTCTTTTTCCGATCTCACCATACATCCCTCAAGGCAGTCAGCCAAGCTAACAGCTGCAGGATTATTCTTCATCTTACTATAACCTCCTCAAAGGAAGTTTACCACTCCCATCAGAGGCTAAAGCAATTCCCCAGGGATTCCCTTCTTGTTTTCCAAGGCAGTCAACCACTCTCTTACCTGACAAAGGAAGAGGTGAAGAGCATGAGATGTGGCCTCAGGCAGCTCTGCCAGGTTGGCTTCTACTGCCTCCTGGAGAATCTGGCTAATTTCCTTTTGAGAAATAATATTGCTGCTCTGATATCTCAGAAACTTGAACAAAGGAAAAAATAGAGACATTAAACAGTGAAAGACCCACAGACTCCAACAGTGACTCATCTCCTGGAAAGACCTCTTCTGCGTAATGGGATGCTGCAGCACCTTAAACACAGGCCTGATTTTTATATCACTTATAAAAGAACCAGTGCAAATATCCCTGTTGACAGTGCTCGGACTTATAAGCAGACTTATTTTGGTTTAGGTCGGCAAGGAAATTAAATGAACCAGGTAACCTTTAAAAAGTGAAATAACAAGGATTCACAGACCAATCATGTATTTGGAGGCATAAGCTTCACATTCATAACCCCTTCCTTTCATCCAGTGCCGTGAGGGCTTTATCTCAGCATTTCTGCAGTGTAGGACCACATTCTTGCTTGCAGGCCCCAGGAACAGCAGGGCAGTAGGCTGTGGTAACTCCCTGCCCTGAAAAGTCAGGTCTGTAAGGTCAAAGACGAGGAGACAAGCTCTGATGCCAAGCAGAGCTCCACTCTCCCTGACTGGAAACAGCAATTGCATGCTCTCTGCAGGCTTCCCCTCTTGTCCCCAGGGGTCCTAGATGATATAAATAAATGCTACAAACACCAGAAGAACAGGACGTGCTCACTAACGGCAGTGAGTTTCTGCAGTGTGTGGAAGGGAAGTTCACTTGAAAGTATCATTATTATGGGGCACGAATGTATTGACAGACAAAGCCACAGCAGTACCTGAGATTGTGTGTGCATAGGGGGTGAGTTCCAGTAAGTGACCCACGTGCACTGTATCAACAAACTGGGAAAAATGGAGAATGCTCTGCCCTCCCCCTGCTTACCAAAGTAATAAGCCTGAGAACTTCTGGCTGCAGAAAGGACTTCTGGCTCCCACTGAGTAGTGTGAAGAGCAGGAATCGGTGCCAGGGCTGTGAAGCAACATGTAGAGCTGGGAGAGAGGAAAAGTCAATCAAAGACAGTTTTAAAATCAGCCAAGTGACAAGCTGGACCCGGGTAAGAACAGTCTTCGGTACTGACCCCAAGTTTTCTCTTCTAGACGCCCTGCTGTGAAATACTAAGGGGAGATTCTTCTCTGTTCTGACTTGCTTTTTAATCTGTCACTCTTTGGGCAAGAGTTTAGTCACGAGGACAAAAGCTTAATAGCCTTCTAAAGCAGAAAATACATTTTGTCCATCTTTGTGCTGGTACAGGAAGAGAAACCTTCTCCTGGGGTGCATGTCATAAAATAGTAACAGGATATCTTTAGCCCAGGGTTTTAAAAATAATGCCCTCTGGTTTCAATATGAGGACAAATTTCCTGACCATGGGTTTTATTTAGCTGCAGAATACTCTTTGGGGAATGAAGAAAGACCTATAACATTAGCTACGCAAACCAAGCCTGGATCTGCATCAGAGAGTGTACTACAGGGACGAGAGAGGCTTATGTCAGCAATGCAAACAATATGTTCTTAATAAGGTGCATATATGATAAACAGAGGTAAGACTCAAGGACACCGTCTGCGACAGCGTGAAATCTCTCACTCAACGCTGAAGTGTTATTACCTTGTACTTATTGCAGGTTAGGATGTATTTATTGCATGGGATGGACAATTACAACAGGTCAGCTGATGCAAGTTGTTACACCACGGAAACTCATGTCTGAGTCATGGGACTCAGAAAGTTCCTCCTTCCACTGGCAGCCGTGTAACTTTCCTATTGCTACTACAAGAAACTTTTCTATGGGAAACCACCACTGAAAAATCAGGTAAAATGTTTGGGGTTATCTTTTAGCTGGTGGAAATGAGAAGGTACCAGCACTGTCCACTGTCCTGGTTTGGGGTGGAGCAGAGCCAACTTTCTGTTCAGTGAGAGAGGTTCTTGCTTATGCTTGTTGCTGTAGCAACCAGGGTCAACTGACTTGGTTGTTTACTCCATGGAGGGGTTAACTTGTGGGGAGGAGTGTACAGGTTGGGTGACCCAAACTGACTAATAGGGTATTCCATCCCACCTGCTGTGCTCAGTAGAAAAGCTGAGAGACCAAAGGGGTTAGGTTGGCTTCTTTTCCAATGGCTAGGTTTCTTCAATGGCTCTCCTTCTTTAATGACTGACGTCTGAGGAGCACCCTGTCAGTTTGTCTACCTTTGATCCCTCTCTCTTGGTTTCTGAATCAAGATCCAGAATCCAGTTCACATTCGTCACCGAGTCCAGTCTGGAACTTCCCCAGTGCCTGCTGGAGACATCTCCCTGGGAGCTTCATACGGTTTTGTATATATTTGTATATATTGTATCTATTCATTATTTCCTTTTTTATTTCATAATTAATATTTCATTAGTTTTTTTCTAAACTCATAAATCTCTTTATCTCTCTTCTTCCTCTCCTTGGAGTGATAGGGAAGAGCATCTGTTGTCTTGTCATTTGCCAACCCACTACATGCACTGAGCCTGCTTTACGCATCTGGAAAAATCTCTGGACCAAGACAGGGTTCTAGAAAGCCTCAAAGGAGGCAACCACTAGATGCAGAGTCCAGGCCACACTTTTTGCAGTGTTCTTGCATCTTTCAGTCAAACATAGCTATGGGTACCATTCTGCTTGGAACAAGGAGACTCCTGCTATTGTTGTTGTGAACTCGTGCACCACAGTAAGAATTTAGGCAGGCAAAGTGACAGGTTCAGCTGTTGCTGAAGTAGCATTTCATTAGCATAATCCCAAATCAGCAGAACCTCCCCATAACACGAACATGCCATTCTTTACTTTTTCTTTTTTTTTTTTTTTTTTTTTTTTTTTTTTTTTTTTTTTAAACCCAGCCTTTTAATAGCCTCCCTTCAGCTACTGGCTGTCATTCATCTGCAGTATTACATCTTCATTCAATCACTTCCTCTCTCCCACCAGTGTCCCTTTTGTCTGGTGTTCATTCACTCCGTCCCTTTCTCTCTTAGTGTTTAAATGACTGAATCGAGCAGGTCAGGGGCACAGAGAATTTTCTGTCTACTTTAAGATCACAGCCAGCACCTGGACTTTGTGGCAGGAGGCTGACAATAAGCAGAAGGGTCTATTCTTCCCTCCAACTGTACAATGCAGGCATATTATGTTATATTGCTAACACGGTATACATTAGGACTGACATGGACTCCAGAAACCAGGGTCTGCATTCGCCCCGGAAATCTAGGATTTCCAGCTTCCATTCCCTAAGGCTACCTAGTACACTGTTCTTCCTTCCCCTCCCTCAGGGCCAAACTGTGACCAACACTGTCTGCGTGGAAGACACATCATATTCAGATCATCCGTCCCCTATACTTGTGATCTAAAGATTTGCTACAATTTGCCTGGAAGTGAAAGGCTATTCCTATATGCCTTCTATTCCTAAACTTTTCACTCTTACCATATCAGGGGTGGGGCAATTACTTTTTTCCTTCTGGAAAGCATCTTGCTATCCAGAGCCGAAGTGAGGGCTCATGTCTGCAGGGGATCCAGACACTGTGATTTCATCCCACAAAGCACATGATTAACTTTAGGCATACAAATAATTTTTCTCATTGGGCATAAACTCATTAAACATCTGCTCCAGGACATTACTGGATGGAGATCAAAGAGCTCAAAATCACTGCAGGAGGGAAACCCAGGAGAAGAAAGGGCAGGAAGACTTTACCAACATCCTGGTTCTTCACATACAGGTATTCCACTAAGGTTTCCAGGCAGGCAACCACCGATTGAGAGAGCAGCAAGTCTTTCTGGAATACCAAGAGGGGAGAAAAAAAGAAGAAAGGGGGGGGGGAAAAATCAACAGCTACTGCAAGAGGAAAATTCATAAAGTGGCAGGATCTGAAGAGCATGCAGCACAGGAAAATAACACCCTTCATCTCCTTCACGGGATGCAACATGCTGCAAATTACCTGTCACATCAAGAAGCCAGACAAAGGTACAACTACTCATTCTGAGATTAAAAAAAATAAATTAAGTAACAGCCTCTAAAGAATAAGATGGGAACCCAACATTGCTCAAGAGAGTTAAATGTAAACCAATGTACTATCCCCTGGAGCCCAATATCATTTCAGCAAGTTAAATGCACACTGATGTACCACCCCCCAAAAGCACCTTGCCAGGGGTGTGGGGAAGGGACTTTTCCCACCTATGTCTCTATGGGTGTGGCATCCCTGCAGAGCAGGAGATGGGGAAACAGAGATTAGTACACAGAATTTCGGCTATCCGTTTCAGCAGCAGGGAGTACCGCATAGCTTGATTTACCTTCTTTCTCACTGCGCCATGCTGCAGCAAGAGCATTTTCCCTCCTCCTCATCACATGTCTGTAAGGGGTGGAAAATGCAGGCAGAAGATAAAAAAAAGACAACCCCTTAGGTTGTGCAACAGGGTGGTTTCTCCTCCAAGTGTACCTGCTTGAAGCCCAACACTAGTGTTGTTCCAAAAGTCATATTTTATATACCTGCAACTGGACGTGCACCAAAAGGTTCTGTAGACTGACAACAAGCGAGAAGACCTGCTGCGTGGCAAGGGGGTGCAAGGCAGCATCCTGCTGTGATGATGGCTGTGGTCTCGTAGCACCTTGGGCTGTGTTTTGGCCAACGGTCACCAGCAGAGAGGAGGAGAAGTTCTGTCGCAGGACAGCTCTCAGGAACTGCATGATGCTCACTAGAGAGGGAGCTGCTTATTAGTGCATGTCAGTGTTTTCCTCTCCCCTGCCCTGTGTTGGTGCCTGTGCAATAGCATGGGAGAGGTGAGGAAAGAAAATTTGGGTTTAAGGGCCCACCAGAGTTGCCCAGCAGCTGCTGACACCTGCAGGCAGGAATGGCAACATGAGTTCCCTTGTTAGTCTCCTCTCTGTGAGGCACTATCACAGTTCATGCTCAGTTCCAGATGTCACTACCAACCTCCAAGGAAGATTTGTCCAAACACAGCAGAACTTCAGACAGTTCCCTTTTGCCCGTTCACACCACCAGTTACGTACTCCCAAAGCCAAATGGACCAAATCTTCCAGATTCCCACTAGCACCAGCACCATCCCATCCCATAGTCACCAGTTCCCCTTTGTTGCCTGTAACGCGGTACTAGCAGCTGCGTTCAGTCAAATCCCTGTAACACATGCAAAATACCTAACAGCAGGATTGGCTTCTTCTTCCTGAAGATGACTGCATTCAAGACTTCTGTTAGGTCTAGAGAGAGCGTCTGGTGAACCTAGAGGAGAATGAAACATAGGAGAATAAATGGTGCTGGTTTGCACCAGGTAAAAATCTCCCTTACATACCTTCAGTCCTTAGACACTACCCCAGTCTGACCCAAAAGGGAGAGTCACATCATTGGGCCCTCAAGTTTCACACATCACCAGTTGCCAGCCCCACACAGCTTCCAAACCACAGTGCAATTCATTTGCCTGTCTCGCACTCACAACTCCCTGCAGGCCTTCTGGCACATGGCTGGCAGACTGCTGAGCACATGGGATAAGAGGAACAGCCATCACCAGACACGGCTGTACCTTAGCCACACAGTCAGGCAGCTTCAGCAATACTGAGCAGCAGAAAGCAGCAAAAGAAGTGAGTCTTCCTCTTAGCCCCTCTCCTTCTCTCACAGCAGGAGGTCAGAAACACTGAAGCTTAGAAATGCTGAAGCATCCTTGAACCACTTCCCTTTGCTACCTGCATCTGTGGCTTCTTCTCAACACTGGTGCAAGAAGGATTTTGGATCGCAGGTCATAGCACATCAAGCCAGTAAAGTATTGATGAAACCAAACAACAGGCTTGTAAGCCACTAAATGATTGCACTTAAGGATCAATATGAGCTGCGAGAGTCAATCCCAGAAGAAGAAACTCAACACCAGCCACTAGAACTAAGTTCCTTTTGGGACTGGCTCAACATTGACCACCCAGACTCAGCTGTGACTTGGAAACTGAGAAGGTAAATTGTGCTCAGCAGTTAATAGAGCAGAGGCAGGGAGGTCTTGCTACACATTCACACAGCGGACAGTCCATACAAGTCCCACAATGTAAAACCCAAGCAGAGGCAGGACACCTGTGAAGTAACAGATAGAGACTTGGACTGGTTTGGCCTTTTGGAGAAGTCTTCCCTCAGCATTAGAGAACCAACCCTTGCCTCTCTGTGCAGATGCACGCATGTCCTTAATGTGGTTTTATCATTCATGTCTCCCAAGGAACAGACTCTGCTGGGCAGAGCTCACAACTCATGGCATGCTGTTTAACTCCGTATCAAGAGAGGGAGAGAGGCCTAGGTAGATACTTCAAATAGAAACATTATCGCCTTGTGTTGGCATTAGAAAATGCCTTCCTCAAAGTTGTAATTCCATCATCAGTGGACAACTCCAGCTTAACTCTCTTGTCAGACTGCAAAGCATCAAATAAAATGACAGCTGTCCACATTCATATAAGCTTGCTAATACTGAGCACTCGCTACCAATAGGTTTGGATTATGACTGTTCCACTATTGATCATCTTAGTACCAAAAAAAGCACTTTACAACATGGGAATTGTGTCTCCCACCCCTAACCTTCCTTTGAGAAAGGCCTTCAAATGTATTTTGCTCTGTCCTGAAGAGGAAAGTGATCTGGATCAGGAGGGCTGAGTATGCACTTTTCCTCCTAGGATTTCTGCCCCTCTGTAACTCTCCAATGATCTGTGCCTCAGCCTTCCACAACATGCCAGCTTCCTGCTGGAGAAGGCCAGCAAGGAATAACTTGTTGACAATAACAAAAGAGCAACCAAGACAAGTAGATTCCAGGCCAAAGCAAATCACTTTCCTCTGCTAATGAAGAATTATTTTTATTTTGTTAATGTTTAGCCATTCCCTGGATCTGAACACTAGAGTGGTTCTAACCTCAGTATTGTAGCGATGCTGATAAAGTAAGAGGGACGCAACCAACAGCCATCCAGAGCACAGCAAGGCATCTTCAGATGACAGGTAAGCAGGTTCAGAAGGAGGGGACTGCAACCAGGTGCACTCCAAAACCTTCTGCAGGAGCTCTAGCAAGGGCACATTGGAGAGCAGCACCGCCACTGCTGTGTGGGAGAAACATAATCAGAGAGGGTGATGGGATGGCACAGGTTAAACCAGCTTGACAAGCAGAAGAGATGTGCAGCGCACGCCCCTGCTGCAGTGAGGCAGCTCCAGCTGCCACGGCTCATCAGAGTAAGGCTGTCCAGCTACGCTGGTATTCATCTCCCGCAGAACAAGCGACCACTCGGCCAGCTAATAAAATAACCAGCCTTCAGCTAACACAGCTGGAAGGTTGGTTAGAGCTGTTCTCTATTATTGTTTAATTTTTTGAACCATGGCAATACCAGCACATTTCAAACAAGGCACCAAATCTCCACTGCTGTGTTTTATGAACAAGAAAAATACAGTGATTCGGTCTCAGCAGCCAATTCCTGAATCATCAGAAGGCAGTAAAACCAAACCAAAACAAAACCCTCAACCTAAAAAACCTCATCCCAAATACAAAATGGTCTTTGTTAACTGTACTGCTGTGTCTGGAAGGGGAAAAATCCACCTTACCTACTGAGACAGAACACAGCCTCTGATGGCCAAGCTACAGCCCCGCCAAGATTAACTTAGCAATCAATACAATCTTGCCTCACCTCTCTGTTGACTACAAGGTGTTGTCTGATGAAGGCTGCAGTACAGAAAATTCAAGGAAGGCTGCAGGAGGTCAGTGTCCCTCGGCTTGCATTTCCCACAGAGATTACTGACTGGAAACAAAAGAACCAGCATAACACAGACACCAACATAACAGAGCACCTCAGCACGAGAAAGAAGTCAGTCAGTAGGGAGAGAATTCAGACAAGAGCGACACAACCTGAAGTGAAAATAAACAGAGCGTGGTACAGACAAAGCAAGAGGCAACTGCCTTAGAGTATTTGCTTTAGAACGAGCAGTGCAGTGGAGGATGATAACAGAGAGAAGGGAATAGAAAAGGGTATGTGCACATACAACATCGGGCAGTAATGAACCCAAGAACAACAGACTGTAAGTTACCTGTTTCCACAGAGTGAGCTTGATCCTAATCCTAGGTCAACCATAAACAGCCGTGTGCCTGTCTCACATGGTGACCAGACTGGGGAATGGCATGGAGAGCTCTGCTCCTCCATTCTCACCAGCTCTGCTCACACAAGGAATAAATGTGCCATGCTTGTTGTAAGCACCAAACACTTAGCAACAACATTTAGCAAGAGTTTGGAAGGGAAATCCAGGACTGCAGGGCTCAGCAAAACTGTCATAGGAGATCTTTTGAAGAGCTTAAAGTCTGAGTAAGCAATTCTCAGAAAACACACATCAACACGCCTCTCCACTCGCCCTCCATCTACAAGCTGGTTTCACGTAGGCCTCATCAGAGGAGAGTGCCCTGCACACCCACCCCTGAAGAACATAGCCAGGGGAGCCAAGCAGGGAATGAAGGGGCTGGCTGGGGCAGGGCTGTTTTGAAAAATACAGAGCATAAAGCAAGAGCAGAAGGAGCTTGTGACTCCTTGGAGCAGCTGAGCTGTGCTCTGAAATCACAGCAGCTAAAAAGGGCTTGTATAAAGAGGACATGCTTCTTCCACACCCCCCATTCCCTTGGCTAATGGATGTCTGAGAAAAACTGCTTCTTTACCAGGGCAACACAGGCAGCCCCGAGACACGGAATATTTCAAATTGAAGGAGATAATCCTTCAAAGTCTGCTGAAAAGATCAATTTGTCAGAGCAGAGAAGAGATGAGAGGATGGATCAGCTGAACTTCCCTCTAGTATCTATTCTTTTTTTACAGCCTGCATGAACATCCAATACCCAATGAAGAAGGGAGAAGTCACCAAGTAAGGATCACCAGCCAAGACAGCAGGTCACAGTATGGTAAGCAAACAAACACAGCCCACTCTTCTATGTCACTGGGGTGAATTGGGCAAGTCCTGCAGCTGGTTGGGACCCATATACTCTGGACTCATACTCCAGGGAGAGCCCGGGTTTACTAGGCTGCTGGTCCTTGATGGCTGGTTCACAGGACATCACTGTGGCCTGAAGCCCACAGGAGTATATTAAGCAAGTGTGAACAGGGAAGGATGTTTCAGAAAGCACAACAGCAATACTGTCATGTGCCAAGTCAACAACAGTCACAGACTGCGAAATCATTTCATGGCCAGGAGAATACTTTGTCCACCTTATGATGTTTCAGACAACAAATGTATTATAAAAGCAAGAGGCAGAGAAACTGGGTTCAGTTGACTGAACTGTAATCAGGGCTCTTTACAATGCTCTAGCTATGAAACTATCTCAAAGCAACTGTAATGCAAGGTACACCTTCTCTCAAAGGACAAAGAGCCAGCCCTAATCATCTTATGGAACAATTAACAAATACAAATCAAGCTCCCTGGGAGAAGATGGATGCACAGACTCACCCTGATGAAGCAGCTTGAAGTCTGTGCTGTCCAGCTCCCTCACACCCTTGCTCCGCAGCTGCACCAGGAAAAGGAGGCTCAGCAAAACAGGCAGGTTCCTGTTAGCTGAAGAAAGGCACAGACAGCTTAGCTTTTCAGTGAACTCTAAACTGTTGTACCTTAAAGCATGCCAAGAATTGGTAATTTTCCAGCTCAAAAATGAGTGTGGGTTAGGGCTGAACATGTTCCTCCTTTACAAACACACACATATACATGTTCCCAACTAAATTCTCACCTCTACAGTCCCTTCTGGATCAGGCCCCCTTTCTGCCACTGTGGGTTGGCCTGAATTAACATGCTGGATCCTGCTAACATCATTCTAGGAACAACTAGATAAAAGGTGGGAAGAAAAGGAGGCCAGGGTCTTTTACAGACTTAGTGAACCATGTAAGGGGCATGGTCACCGCACATTCAAATCGACACCTTTAATAAGCTAGAAGTCACTATCCCTTTGCAGACTGCCCTCTTCCCATCTACTTGACCGTAACGTCAAGTAAATGGTAGCCCATGCTTTGACACCAGCCCAGCACCTCAGAGCACTTGGCTGCACGGCGTTTGTTCTCCAGCATGTTGTGAGGCCAGAAAATTATGTCCGTCCTGCCCCACAGAGCAGAGCAGAGACAGTAGAGGTGAGAGCCCCACATGTCAGGTCATGAGGAGAGTGGAGCTGGTCAGACCACCAAGTCCCCAGGGCAACCCTCTCCCTAATATATTCCCTCTTCTGCAGCCCTGTAAACAGTGCTTTGCATTGTATATAACCATACCTACAGCAAGCAACCATGGCTTCCAGAAAATGTCTTCACAAGGGCTCAGGAGTTTTCAGTTTTGAGGAGAAAACATTTACAGGTGTCTTTAATGTTAACATACTCTTGATGGAGTCCCACTGTTGGGCCTTCTTGTTAAGTAAGAGCAGGCTACTGTCTGACCAGGAATGAAGATCCCCCGGATTTATCTGCCCCAGGCCTCACAGAGAGCTGCCTGTGTGCTGTGAGACAAAGAAGTCATGTCTCCAGAGTACATCTGGTGTTTGACTTTCTGGATGGGGCTGCCAGTAACTCAGCTAACGAGTTCAAGACACAGTATGAAGAGGAGCTGGGGATACTAGACACAGCAGAAGGGCTCTAATCTTGCAAAAGCCACTCTAGCCCAGTGTCCTGTCTCCATCACCAGCAGTTTGGAGGAATAGGTCTGACTCCTGCAACAGGAAATGGACTATCTACCTCCCGACAGCCCCTGGCACCACTAGGTCAGTGACAGAGGGACACCACAATTCCAAACAATATCAGATCTGGCGATGCCAACATTGCCTTCTTTATCCATAACTTTGTAGCCTTATGCTCTGTGATGCTCGTGCTTTCAAGCCCCCTCTTCTCCAGCCTACCGATTTTGCTAGAGATAAGGCAAAACCACTTTCCCTATTGTTGATTCCATCCCAACTGCTGCACAGCAAAACACTCCAAACAGAGCAAGGCTGTTACAAGTGTCAGCAGCCCCCTCAGGAACAACCAAAAGCTGTGCTGGGTCCCTATCCCAGGGGAGCCAAGGAAATCCTAGCACTGCTCCCTTTTTCAGTTCAAGCTCACAGGTTGCTTTGCACAGTACCATTCATGACGAGACAACAGTCCCATCTCTGCAGCCAGGGCTAGTAAGGAAAACAGAGGGATTTCCCCTAGTCACAATCCTGCTAAATCTTTGAGAGATTGAATAGAATTATGAGATCTGGTGATACTACGGTTCCTGTTTGGAGATCAATGAATCATGAATGATTCAAACAATTTCTGATCCCGGTCCCTGTGCCCTGGGAACCGAGTGTACTCAGGCACACCAAGCTGTTTGTTTTGCACAGAAAAGAGGCAAAAAGGAGGATGTCTTTCAGCCACCAGTTGAGCCCCTGTTCAAGCTGGGAGATTTACCAGCACAGCTGTCCACTTGAACACTTACCACACTATAAGAAAACCTTGCCTTTGTTTAACAATCACAGTTTGAAGCCAGAACAACCTAAATCAGAAATAGACTCTATCACTTCAAAACAAGAATAGCTGGAGAAGGAAACTAAATCAGCACATTCTGTCCACAGATTTCCTCGTGCAGGTAAGTATTGAAGCTACATTAGCAGTTCAAAAACACTTAATCCCAGACTGCATCCCTTCAGCCATCTACCCTGCTAGTTGATCTTACAGGAAGACCAAGACACAGAAGGGAGTCACCTTGTAAGGAGGCTGAGCTGCTCTCTACCAGCAGCTGCTGCAGAATCTGTAGGAACTGACTCCGGAGGAGGTCACAGACAAGGACATCCTCATTTTTTTCCAGGAAGGTCCTTAGAGTCATCAACACCTTCCAAGCCACCTCCACAGAGCTTGAGCAGACCAGGTCCTGCGAGGGAAGAAGCACACACATTACCTTTCTGCCATGATTAGGCACAAGTCACTGCTATTTAATACCATTATGCTAATCTAGTGCCTTGGGAAACAGCCTAATAAAGCACCATTCAGATTAAGTAAGCCCTGATTAAATAGATAACTGAATAAAGCAGATGGACTCTCCTCTGATAGGCACCTCTGAGTAATATCCCGTTTAAAGAATGATTTGGCTATGCGACTCCTGACCAGCACACAAGTGTACGAGTAACACACATTTAATGTCACGGTTTTAGACAAGTGAGATCCTAAACCAGGGCCCTGTTTCCAAGAGCACAGAGCCTCTGGCACTTCTACTCTCCTTGTTTTGAAAAATCAGGTTGCATATTAAAGATGTGTACCTAAATTCAAGCTTATGAGTCAGTCCATAGTTACTCATTTTCAAAAGGCTGGCAGCCTCCTATCTGCAGAAGCAACATAACAGCTAAACTGCATGAAACGTACACAAACCAGACAGGCAATCACTCAGTCACAGAAAATGGAAGAGTCGTGTACACAGCATTCAGCCCCCAAGCTTGCTTCTTGACTACAGAGCTCTGTCTGGAGCCTCTGAGCTGAATTCCACAGCCAGTAGCATTAATTTGGGCGTACTTTTGTTGTTAGGGTGTTTAACATAAAATTCGCCTGCGCAGCATGTACAGATGCAGTTCCACAAAGATCAGGCAGAAAACGCCTGTTAGTGCTGACATAATATGATCCTCTTAACATGTATTATGCCAGCGCTACCTTCCCTCTCCTCCCCCAGTAGTCCTGGCTACTGCACTGCAAATGGTACAGCTGAAAGAGGTAAGCAGAAAACTGGTCTCAGCAACCAAGCCTAGAGCCTGCCAGGACAGCCTACTGCCTTTTCCCGCTGCCTTCCCCTGTCACAAAGTAGTTATGCAGACTGGGATGATGGAGAGGAAATAGCTGTGGGACCCCGTACCCAAGGAAAGCAGTTAAGGTAAGAACAGACTGCCTGTGCCAGAAGAACCTCTCCACCTCTAAGCCTGATTCCTGCCCATATCTGAGACCTTCATGAGTAAGGGACAGGGAGCTGTCTGCACAATCAGTTTTGCTGATACAGATCTGCTCCATATGACATCCAGGAATGTAATCTAACGTCAGTCAGCCTATCTCCATTCTCTGAGAGAGCAGCTGAGACCTGGAGCATGGAGAAGACAAGTAGAACAGTGTGCGATCACAACCACGTTCACCCCCAGGTGAACAGACACAGCACAAAATGGCACTAACCAAGGGCCACAGCCTTCTGGTCCTGGTAAATGGATCACTGTGTTAACACCTTCCTTCCTACTCAGGAGCTCAAGGTCTCAGATGAAGCCACTAACCATCTGTTTTATCTAATCTAGACAATTATTAAAAGAAAATCAGCAAATAAATCATCCTTGGAAGGACATTCATTTTTGTTTCACTGTACCATGCAGAGGCCTTTCCATTTTACTAGTGCATTCTCAGGCTGAGGTTATTCACCTCATAAATTTTGTTTACATCTGACAGTATATTTATCCTAGGACATTGCACTGTTTTATTAGCCCATCTAAATTCAGATTGATTATGTTCTTCCCCAGCTGAAAGGTGAATTGTCAAAGCCTGTGATTTATTACAACTCTAAAGACCAGGACAGACCTAAATTAATTTATTTCTGCAAGAGTACATGGCAAGACAGAAAAGGCAAAGCAGGAATGCTGTACCACTCAGGGAAGGAGCCACTGTTTCTCTTTTGCTTATTGATAGATCTGTGATATATACATCTGCTTTAGTTTATGGAGTGATAGGTTCCAGAACTACTGCCAAAGGTAACAGCATAGGCAAGTCTCACAGGACATTTCTCCTTAATTTGTACTGATATGTCATCTCAATGATTGCTTCTACTAATGCTCTGCAAGGGATGGATCAAATGCCTGGATGTTGCTACCTACTCTGCAATATCAACCTAACTGTGAAAGAACTTCCCTAAGTGAGAGCCCTCCTGTCAGTCATTTCAGTAATCTGTGGTATTAAAATTTACTTCATAGCCTCTTAGATCAGAACATGCCAGTCTGCAATGCCCAATGGCTGCCCACTCAGAATCAAACCTTGCTTCTTCACTGTCTGCTGACATGGGTTTCTATTCTCAATGACATATAGTTTCAATTTCTCTAACATGCTGGAGAAGAAACATCACAACTCTTAGTTTTTGCCTTTACAAGCAAATTTCATGTTCTTGTGTGGAAATGTTAACAAGCATTTACTATGTGACTAGCTGAATAGTCATGGGACAAATGACCATTGATGGGGAGGGGTGACAGTGCAGCTGGGAGTGGTGGAAGTGAGAGAAAGCCTCCAAGCATCCATCAGGACCTGGATTCTGTTATGATTACATAGCTTAACAGAGCTCATTATGCCAGCCAAAGGCAAACACACTATTTCTGCTACTTCAAGGCCCCTTTCTCACCCACACTCATTAATTTTCCCTGTCCCAAGATTTTTATCTTTTAAGAGCAATAAAACATGTTATTTGCAGTTCTGAAAACTCAAGAGTACTGCAAAAATCCCTGACAAGGCTCTCCAGCCAAAAGCAAACAAAATTAAAACCCCAAGCAAACAGAAAGCTGTGCCCTCAAAACCTGTTCTCTGCACACTGCTTTTCTGAAGTTCTTTGTTCCTCATAGCCTTCTCATCTATCAGAAGCAAACCATCACTCCCATATTAGCAAAACAGCTTGTTGAAAGGCTGCCACAGAAGCTGGAGCACCCAGCTGTATATCTGCATACAGGAAGGAATGGGGTTTTTCATGCAATACAGCACCAGCAACCTTCAGATCTCTTCCTAGCCAACTCTCAAAAGGTCTCTTTCTATCACAGTGGATAGATGACAGAGAAAGAGCTAACACACATGCACAGTCCTAGTTTTCCTATCAGGCTTCCCTGGGAAGTGGAAGTCTGTGTATACACACATGGGCTCTTCCAGCAGAATCCTTGGCCTTATAACAGCACTAAGAGCCAAAAAGTCCCCTAAATCAGGGCCAAGATAGCAGCCTGTTCTTGTGAAAGTCACATACCAGTAAAATAAGTAAAATGCTGGAATTGCTCTTCAGAATGGGAAGTAATGGGTTAGCAGTGTCCAGCTGATCAGACACACCAAAACCAGCTTCTTCAGTCTCAGTTTGCTTGCAGTCTCCCCAGGAAAACCAGAGTTGGAGGACCTGGTGTCCAAATCTCCCCGTAAGTTCAGGGTAGTGCAGGAAGAATTTCAGCAGGAGAGGACAATGGACGTAGACAAAGCTCAGATCTGGAAGATTATTCAGGATCCTCTTTATGGTACACAACGACCTCTGGCAAGCGTGTGGGAGGGAAAGGGGGAGAGAGAACAAAATAATCACTAGATACTGAATATCAAAAAGCTGAAGTGATGAGAGTTTACTGTGAGAAAGAGTCACACTGCCTTTAAAGTAGACAATCAAATATATCAGTTAAACATCATTTTGTGAAGCCCATTTGCATCACAAAGGCTAAGAAACTTGTAGGCTTTATATAGTGCTCAAAGCTGTGCAGCAGCAGCAAAAAGCCATATGGGAACACTAGGAAGCCTGCTGCAGAGGCTGTAGATGTGTTCAGGAGACTGAAGCTATGGAATTTATTATATTCCGTATGTGAATTCACACCCTATCCAACACATTTACACTTCCCACACATACACAAGTTTATTCAGTCAAATCTATATTCCCTAGTGGCTTTTCACAGTTAACTTTCCAGAGTGTAGCTGCACTGCGCGCTCTTCGCTCATTCACTGCTCACCACCTATGTCAAAATACTTTCTGCAAGAGGGTTGATGGGAGTGGGGAGAAACCTTAGTTTCAACAAAAAGCATCCAAGAGGTAGGCATGAAATCTGCTTTTACCAAGTCCAGGGCTTTGCCTTTGTCCTGACAGACAGCAAGGAGGTAAAAAGCAGCTCTGAGTATGTACGGAGGGGGACAGTCTCCATGGTCCTGTGCTGATATGAGGAAATTTTTTATGGCTAAAAATAATTCTGCTTCTGGGACAAACCTGCATTCAAGGAGATTGGAGTGGAAACAATAACATTAGACATGCTTTACTCACCAGCACATGGTATGTAAAGGCCACAAAACCATTTGCCTTGTATTCTCATGGCTCACCTGTCCCCAAGGGTGTAGGAAAAGTATAAGAGTAGTATGAAGCAATGTTGGTGGCTGCAAAGAGACTGATCCAAAGAGAAAGGCTCAGGGGTTTCAGCCAGAAGGAGAAGGCTTTCAGCAACAGTGTAATTTAATTGAGGCAGACCCTTCTGCAGGAGCTCAGACATCTCTTGTTCTAGAAATAAAACTAATATGAGCAGGCAGGCAGTGATGAGGAATGTCTATGACAAAGCAGAGTGGAACAGGTGGATGGAAGCATCTGCCTGTCCTAACTCAAGCACTTTAAATTAGGGAAGCTCCTAATGTAAGAAATATCAAAGGCAACCTACTACCCCACAGTCTGCATACAGCAAGCACACTTCTATGATTTGGCATCAGTAGAGGTGCGAGACCTGATTTAATGAAGCTGGCTTTGAGGATGAAAAAACACTTCTGTTTGAGGTTTCCAGCTCTTTGCTGATGCTGCCCGTATGGAGACCAACCACTGCCAGTGGGAAAAATGGCTTCTGTGATGTGGAAACTTTCATCTCATTTATTTGGGACTTACCTATCATGGAAAGTTACAGTATAGACAGGAAAGCTTTATAGAATATACCGGAGCAAAAAATTACCTTAATCTGCAGATATGGGTGAATATGTGGCAAGTAGTATTGTTTCAATTAAGCCATACACAGTTGTGCTAATAAATGTCACTACATAAATAAAACTATAGGCAGATGAAAAACATTGTTTCAGATAGGGTTCCAAACAGCATTACTTGGGTGTTATCTCCTTGCTGGACCAGCTTTTAGAAAAGCTGAGGGAAAAAATTCTCTACTAGAGTTTATGTGTGTCCTCCCTTCCCTCTTCCTTCATCTCTTCATTCATTATTATTATTTTTGCACCTACTGGCTAAACAGACGGTGGCAGGGCCTCAACCTAAATAAATCAATTTATCTTTCCCCAAACTTGCCCTCCTGAGAAGAAGTTCTCTCCTTTTCTGTGGCAGAATAAAGGCTCAGGCACAAGCTGTAGAGGAAGCTGGAACAGGCCTGATTCAAGGCAGGATTACTGTGAAGAAGAGCAGAGAGATACAGTGAAGAAGGCTAGAAACATCCCCTTCATATTTCTAATATCACATGCTGTCTGCCAGAACCTCAGTTTATTGAATGATCACATACAAGCATCTGCCCCGTCACAGCAAGACTCCAGGAGCCAACATGGGCTTCCAGGAAGATGACGAGTTCCCAGAGGACAGTCAGCTCACAGATGTGGCACATGCAATAGTGATGATGACAGTGAATGTGCTCACATACCTTGTGACAACAGGAATACAGAGGGGTATGCTTATAATTATCATTAACACTGCAGAGAACAGGAGGTGTATGAGGGTGGCTCCTGATACCCGATTCCACTGGTTAACACCAATAAGGAGATTTTTGAGCAATGGTGTTTCCAGGAATGAACAATGAAGAATGCCAACATGTTAACTAAAGGGTGAATCTCCAGGTATTTCTCTCTCTCTCTCTCCAATTGACCTCCTTGCAGAGTAGGATATAACCAAACATCTTTGCACTGTAACACACCATCCTTGGTGCCCCACACTACTGTATTCAGAGGCCTAAATCACTCCCCTCACACACCATTCACAGGCACAAACATCCCCAACTTCCACAGTGGTAACCTGGACTGCTGTGTATTTTGTGTACTCTTTTAATAAGATGCCATCACAGGAAAGAGGAGGTAAAACATCTCTGCAGATCCACAGAAAGTCCCCCTCAAGTGCTCCTCAATCTAGAAATTCTAGCCTCAGCTACAGAAGATTCTTTGCAATTTCTGCGGCTGAAGTCTTCCCCCTCCCTCCCATTTCTTATACATTATCACACTGCAAGGAACAGAGATAGTGGTAATATGTGCCTAGGAAGCCAGAGCTCAAATGGAACTGATGCTACTGTTACTTCTTTTCAAAACACCCCCTGATTTGACTACTCCACAGTCAGGCTGCTTTATCTCTATCTGTGCAGCTCACGATGAAGCACAGAATCCTCACAAAGCTGTGTAAATCCACCCGCCCCCTACCCGACTGCTTCTCCTTTCTCCCACATCCAGCTTTTCCATTGTCAGTTGCTGTTTACATTTTGCAATGAGATACAAACACTCTTGAGTCCTTCAGCCTCCCCTCTTGCCTGATCAGGTGCATTAGGTAAGTTATGATCTGCTTTCCCATCTGGAAATTTTTTACTCATATAATACACACATCACAATACCTTTGTACAGAGCAAAACCTGGCCTTCAGCTCCAGTGTCAGTCGGATGAAGGAGGAGGATGCTAGACAGAAAGCAAGGCAGAAATGTCGAAGGAATACAGAATGTGTACAATAAGGGAAAAGAGCAGGCAGGTCCCATAATCATCCCCACATATCTCCATGCAAACCTGGTGAAGAGGGCAGGCCATCTCAGTAAGAATACATTTGCTAGGCCTTCTCCAAAGCAAACTACTCCAAGTTTGGTTTGGAGGGAAGATTTAGTTTTCTTCTCAGGAAGAGAAGCTAAGATTTGCCAGTTTCACGCATTTAGAATAGAGGAATTCCATACATCACCACTCTGCTGTGCCAAGAGTAAGGAATACAGAGTAAATAGGATTTCTACATATAAAAACGCACCACTAATTTCAGCATAATCCCTCTCTACAAGAACACCCAATTCTGAATATTCCAGAGGAAAGAGTAAAGCTGACACAACTTACTTATCTAAAATAAAATCTGTCCCATCACCATTGCTAGACCAAATAACTTGCTGCTGAACATGACTGCGCACTCTATTCTTACTCATATAAACATGTAATATAATCCTCCACAGAAAGTCTCGTTAAGCTCATTGCCTCAGTAATATGCAGTAGCAGCAAGTTCCATCAGTTAAGTGCACAGAGAACATGATCCCACACTACCCTCATACCCAGCTTTTTGGAGAACTTATTCCGCATATTTGGCATGACTGTAAAGAGGGTATTAAGTGATGAGATGAAAACCTCCATCATTGACGGGCTGACAGCCCTTTCCAGGTATTTCTGTAAAGAAGAAAAGATCAGGTACGTGACATGCAATAAGCACTGAAAGCAGCAGCTTTCTTTTGGCCTCCTGCCCACCCAGAAAGTTAGATTTCTAAATCTAAGCAAGTGGAGTAACAGTTCTTCTACCAAAATGCCTGGCAGTAAGTACCCGGGCTTACAGAGCACTTTGAAAGCAACTAACACTCCCCTCTTCCAACGTTACGAGCTGTGCTTCTAACTCTGCAAGACATTACATCAAGCAAGAAACTTCTTCCGGATTCCAGCTGGCAACCAGTTAGGCCTTAATGCACAGCGACTGTCATTACTCCCCATATTGCCCTCGACATAACTGTTCTTACAGGTCATTTGGCTAATTCTCCAGTGTGGCATACAATGTAGGACATAAGCTTAAGTGCAGCTGACTTCAGTAACACTTAACACCTGTGCTTCAGTATTTTATTCAGTAGTGGCAAACACAGGCATTTAAGGTCTCTGTAGAGACCAGCCCTAAATGACTCAACTCGCTCTTGTAGAAGGTCACTGGACAATTTTCTCACAGTTCATTAATTTTTACCCAAGTTCAGTGAGCAAGAAACAGCACACCGACTCCGGCTTTGCCAAACTGGACATGCACTGCACCCTCCCTTCAGGGAGGAGAACAGCAATGCTGCTGCAGCTGCCTACCAAGAAATTGGTCAAAAAAATACAAACCAAAACCTCTCCAAGCTCCTAACAATTGCAAGAATTCATGCACAAACAAAATTTACTCAACATTGAGAATGACAACAAGAGTCCCATTGTTTTGACAATTCTGCTCAAAGCGTCTTAGTAACGGGTCTGTATGGAGCACGAAAGTACAAGTGACTCTCCAGTGTTGCTTTTTAACCCCTGTCCCTGGCCTTATTGAGACACAATGCTTAGTACTGCTCTTGCTTTGCATATGGGGCAGCTTCCTCAATACCTTCTGGAAAGAAGCGTGAAAACAAAATTGCAGATGCATAATAACTCTTCTTTCTGGGACAGGAAAGTTTTGAAAAAGTGGCAGAAGGAGAAACAACATTTCCATTGTTCTCTTCATTTTCTGCAACATCCAGAGTTGCCATGGATTAGATAACATGGCAGGCAGGCTATGGGGATTGCACAGTCTGAAGAAAGACACCGCCATCTACATGGAATCTTTTATGAATTTCTCCACCCTGAGACTGTAGGCTCCCATTTTCCATAAACATAATGCCACATTTGCTCTGGAGAGGTGGCAAATGCCACAGCTGTTCTTGGTTTACTCTATATGCTCTCTTCCCCATAAAACACATGTGCAACTCACTCTTGGTACTCGAAAGCAACTTTCAAGGAATAGACCAAGTTTAAAAAAACCCTACCATGACCATGGGGATGCAGAGACCATCACAAATCCTCAACAGGAACTCTGAGAAGTTGCTCAGTGTGTCCTTGCTCTCAGAGTTGGGGGCAGTGAAAGCGTTCTCCTGGGCCATGGGGTCACTCTGAAATTCCACTGCTAACCTACAAAAACAAAGTGGATACCAGAGGAGAGAGGAATCCTCCTCACTCTGTAAAGGAAGTTGGGAAATACTACATTTCCATCACAACTTTCACCATTAAGGACCCTACTAACACTTGATGGCTTGGAAACACAGGAATCTGGCAATCACATACAGTGAAGCTATTAAAAGTCAGCAATGTTGCACAACAGTACAAGTTGGGAAAGGAAGACTTAGTTTCTGCAAAGTACCTGCTGTGGGAAGCCCTAGTGTGGCAAGACTAAAAGTTCTCATCCAGGCCAGAGTGCCTAGAGCACAACACAGCAAACCTCATGAAAACCAGCCAGGGGACCATTCAGCCAATTTAAAATCTGTGACAGAACCAGAGTGCCCTGTAACACCAACCCAAGACACCGGGTCAGTGCAGACGAGGACACCTGATTCAAACTAAATTATCTCAACCAAACCAAATGCAAGTGATGCAAGGCAAAAAAACTAAGCTGGCCAGACTTCCCTAACAACAGATCCAGCTTCACAGACCGCCATCTGCTGTGCAGCTAAGGGTGAGAGAGAGCTCTCACCCAGAAAAATAGGAAAAATTGGTGCCTATAAACCCACTTGCAGTAACAGGTTGCAGACAAGAGCAAATCCAAGGCCAGCATCTGGAGCAGATACACATCTGTTAAATGGTTAATGCCATTCAGCAGTGAGACCACGTGCCCCAGGGCACAGGAATATGGTTTCACACATATCTTCCAACCATTCGTACATTGTCACCAATTTTGGCTACTTTTCAAGTAGTTCCTCAAAGGCCAAACGAACTGGTAAGTCCCAGGGAAACTCCCTGGGAGACACATAGAGGTGTCACAAAATTTTCACTATCACTACATATCCCTCCCTCTTTCGTTTCCCTGACAAGTGCCATGCATTGAACTCACCTGTGACATTTCATTGGTGGGGCTGGGTAGAGGAACTCAGTTATTAGGACAGAAGGATGGACGGACACGGAGACACACACCGCCCACCTCCCTGATTTGTCCTCACCTGCAAGCATTTCTGAAACTTTCCAGGGTGTTGAGCAAGAGCTGGCCCTGTCTCTGAGGAATTCTGCTGAGATTTCTGTTTGCTGGGTGATCCTGAGACACTGAGAACAGATCCCCCTGTTAAAGGAGAGAAGTCTTTAAAATCTTATGTTCACTGTTGGAAAAAATAGTTTTCTTCTCTGATAGCAGGAGGAAAAATAGATTTCCTTTCACTCCTTTCACATAATTTTTTTTTTACTAATGTGCTTTCCCCAGAGATGGCAGAGTCAGAGAGCTTCTATGCTCTTCCTTGGGAGGCCAGAGTTACAGAGCTACTAGTTCTGCACTGCCCTGTCTCTGCAGTTTGTATTGTTCTTCCAATTACTCTTCAGATGACACTGAACAGTCCCTCTCCTTGCTCACCACTGAAATCTTAGAAGTTCCCTGCTTTGTCTCAGATTTATAAGCAACTATCCATGTACTGGCTCTTGTTCCCACACAACATCCTACTGACTTCAGCCAGAATCCAATTGCAGCATCAGAGTTAATCATTTGCCTAATGGCTAATGGAAACCACTTGGAACTCAAAATCTGCCTTTAAGCCTTAACCTGTTGTGGTGGTCTTCTCCAAATACTACCAGAGGAGGGCACAGTGACACAGTGGTGCCTGGCAATTCAGAATTCCTTTTGCGTTTGATGGTGAGATACCCTAGTACAGGTACAATCATTTCCTCTTTCTCCCATTAAAGACAGCCTGGATGTCCTTGCTATCTGCCTAATTTCCTTCCTGTGAAACTCCTTGTTCTGAACAGGACACCAAGCTCTGTGTGTTTGCAGACTGACCAACATCTGCCTATGGGGCAGAAAGCAGTTCTACCTTAAGCAGGGAAGACAGACATCTAGTACCACATAACTTGGGCCTAAAGATAGTTCAGCAGGCATTTTGAGCTCTGGTACTCCAGCAAGGTGCTCTTGCCACTACAGATGTGCAATCTAAACCTACATGGCTCTAAATCTAGATCAAGAAGGCTCAGCCCTTGTCTCTTCACTAGCCATCTGTAATGGAGACTCCTCTCAGAAGTGCATTGGTCCCAGCAGCACATCACACTAACTACATATTCCAGGAATAGGAAAGGATTTGCAGGTGGCTAACAGCTCCCCTGCTGAGGCATCACAGTGCACATACGATGACCCTCTTGGTCTGAAGGCAGAGCAAGAGATGTTCTTTGCCAAAAAAAAAAAAAAAAA
>NW_015094506.1:5417611-5431141 GCF_001431845.1 Calidris pugnax | reverse complement strand
TTTTTTTTCCAAAAAAAAAAAAAAAAAAGATTGACCAACACAGCCTACGAGGTGGGGGCCTGGAGAAGCAGAAATTCAAATGACTTCAGAGCACTGGACACATAAAGAGAGAAGTGTGCTCAAGTGATGCCCCACAAATCTTCATTGATTTAGAAAGACAACGTTCACCAGCATCCATCTTCAGCTACTGCAAAGGCAAAGACTGTACCATCTTGAGGCATGAGGATCAAAAGAAACACCAGAGAACCCAACAGCCATAGGGTAAGGAACATATACACAACACCTACACAATGCACTAGGAGGATCATCACTGTTCTGCTTCGTCCTACCAACAAGCATTTTGACTTACTGCATGCCTCTTGCTACTCTGTGGTGGGGAAAGGTCAGCACAGCGCTTCAGCACTGCCTCCAGCAGCTTCTGCAGCTCTTCATATGGAACTGGAGGTGAGCTCAGATGGTCCTTCCTGAACAAGCAGAGAGAAGTCAGGAAGCATATGACTGTACAGAGTCTTATGCTTGCTCTTATCTATCCGGACGGGGCACAGAGTGACAAAGCCACAGCAGCTGTGGTATGAGCCTGCCTGGGACGCTAGGTCCTTGCTGCAGAGACTTGCAGCCTACCACAGCTTCATTGCCCTGGCAGCCTTTTGAGGTGGGTGGGAAGCTAGCTCTGCTGTACCCACGCCTGTCTCAACCAGAAGTCCCACTGCAGAGCAAGCTCACCCACACAGCCACAGGGGAGCTGCACAGACCAACACGGTATCAACAGATCTATCTGAAGGAAAGCCTGCAAAGTCTTTCCTGCCTACCTCAGGAAAGCTGCCACAGCTCTCACAGCCTCCATCACCACCTCCAGTACTGGGCAGTTCACTGTCTCCATCAAAACATGAATGGCTTCCATGCATACACCTCGGTTTGTGAATAATTTGATTTCCACTGGTTGCCTGCAAAAAGGAAACAAAATAAACAGGGAGAATATTGTCAGAGTTAAGTAACTGTAGTGCCCTCTCCTCATTTCACCAAATGGACAGCTAAGCCATGTGGCTCCAGCCATGCTTTTCAGTACTCAGAGCCAGCTGCTCTCAAGGATGTGGTCTCTAACTTCAGCAGGTGGAGGCCTTGCTACAAAGAGTGTACTCCAGCAGGTCTGGAGCCCTACTATGATGAAAAAACCCCACAGCTTGGATAACTGTGTGACTGCACCAGTAAACACTGACATGAAAAGCACAAGAAAAACAGGCTTTGCAAAACACAGTGATCTCTCTGCTTAGGACTCTATGCTGAGGCCATCTGCTCTGGCGTTTGCAGCTTTATCTGGCAATTCATATTTCTGAGTAAACAAGCAAACCTGACCATCCTAGAACAAGGACAAGGCCATGAGAATAGCTTCTCTCACAGTCCTATAGCACTTCTAATGCCAGACACTGCCAGAAGGCCAGAGACTTTAATGAACTTGAAATGTAATCAGGAAAATAAACACAATCCAACTGTTTTGACAATTCTTGCTAGTGAGCATTTTGGTCGTCTGATCACCTTGTGGCCCAACACCTTTGAGCACTCAGAACGAGAGCATGGAGGGATGACAAGCCATTAATCCCATTATTGGACAGAGTTGTGTAAATGGCAGACTGTGCTTATTTGGCTCCTGGCAAGGCAGGTACAGCCAGGAAGGCAGGGGGAAGACGGGCAGCTACATGTGGACAAGAGGCACTAACAGCCTGCCAGAGAGCCTCTCCAAAGTGAAGCAAGAAAAGCAGCACAGCATGACAGGAGCTGGACTTGGGAGCCACAAGTACTCCCTGTTATTTAGTTTTCACAGATGTGTCTGACTAAAGTAAGCCAGGATCACGTGCTCCCATGCACACACGGGAGAGGAACATGAACTTCAGTAGAAATTATACTAGTAGCCCAGGTACAGGGAAAAAAGTGAACAGAGGCAGAATGACTCTTTTTAGTCACTCAGTGGGATGAAGCCCAGCTTGGCAGTCACCTCACATTCGGCTCTATGAAAAAGCTGTGAAGTGGGCAAGACAGGGAAAAGCCTTGTGGAACTTGGGCACAAGGAGCAGCCTCTGGCCCAAGCCATAAGTCGTGTGCTGAAATTCCAAGTTGTTTCTACTTATACCGTAATTCTATTAATCCTCTGTATTTCTTTTCTTTAATCGCTGACCTTCTGAAGTAAAACACATCAGGAAAAAAAAAAGTCTTCACTGACTCATGCAAGGAGGAAGGGATGGAGGAGTGCTGCTGACTCATTCAAGAGGCACAAACCCACTGGCAATACGGTGCACTATAATGTCTTGGGGCCTGGGAGAAAAGTGTGAAGGACAGCACTCTTGCAGCTTCCTGCAGCCTCTCATCTTTGGGCCCCAAATTGTGGCTGCCACAGGTTGTGCTGGGAGAGACAAGGGGCACTGCAAGGGGAGCTACCCACCATTCCTGACGTAGGAAGCAGTACAAGGGGAGCAGTACATCCTGCCTGGCACCACCAGAGTGTGGGGCTTACTTATACAAGAGAATCCAGCTGCAAGGAAAAACCAAGAGGGGAGGTTCCAGGATGAGACCCCTTTCCCCACTATGAGATAGTTTTAAATAAAACATCAGTTCTGAGGCAAAGCTCAGAGAAACAGAATGTGTGTGCTAGAAAATGAGAGTAATTGCACAGAGTGTTCTCTTTGTTTTACAAGCATAAATGCTGTAATTAGTGTTTCCCACATCCTGGTTTCTCTTTTTGACAGATCCTACACTGGCATCATCACACTGTTCTAGCGCTGCTGCTTTTCCTTCTCCTTTTTACCCTGCCATTTGCTACAAAATTGACTATGACATTTCCAAAATTCAGCTCAAGGGCTCTCTTGGGGGAACTAAGTGGCAAAACCAAGACTCTGTCACTAGCATGACAGGACGGGAACAAGATCATAGAGGCAAGAACAGGAAGCGCAGAAGAAAAACAAGCCAGGGTATGTTATTCCTTAGCAGAAAACAAGAGGGGAAAAGTGACAGAAGACATTAATATTTCAGCCTAGAATTTGTTTTTGCTGTTTGAATTTAGCTCAGATGATGATACAAGACTAGAAGCCATGGAATTTGCATGCTCTGTTTTGTCACAAAGGCACACTTAGCAGGAACTGGCCTGCTCACATACTCCTGGACCTTCCTACCCTTCTCTCCTGCTCTATCAACAGCTGAAAGGAGATTTCACCTCCCAGATCGGCAAGGAAGCAGGAAGAGGCAGATATATTGGTGGATGCAGGCACAAAGAGGACAAGCTGGGAGGTATGGAAACAACCATAAGGCCCTTCTTCACAAGAATAAGGGAGATGCATTTGTTCAGCAACATCTTTCAAACGCAAAGGCTCTGTGGGTGTAGACATTTGGTCTCAGACAAAAAAACCTTAAAAAGCAAAAGCACCACAGCCTCCATTTTGGGCCACCAAACTCTCCCTGTGCAAGCCTGCTGCAGGTACTCCCTTACCGTTTCAGTATTTCAGTGAAGAGCAGGAGCCCTTGTTTGTGCAACTCCACATTGTTCAGCTGCAGGACATCCTGGAGACTCCTCACCAGAGATTCAATGCCTGCACGTTTAAGAGAAGTCACAGAAAGAGATTTTAACACTCCAACTTCCAGGATGGAAGCAAAATTAATTTTTTAAAGGAAGGAAGATTTGAACAATTATTCTTCTGAGCCACTGACAGAAACAACTGCCCAAAACTGCTGTGTTCACTCATCTCCTTGATAATAAGCCCCAACCGCCACTGCTGGAGGCAAGTCCAGAAGAATGGAAGGAATTTAGCCTTTCTTCCTAGATCCACTCTTAGCACGTCCACAGAAATACCTAATAATAACTTAGGTAATGTCAATCATGATAACTGGCTATTATAACAAATGCATGCTCCTCAGGAACTCATCAGGACAGAGACACTGTAAATTCAAGCTATGTTGGATATCACAAACATGTCTCATAGGTACTCATTTTCTGTCCTTTATCCATCCTGACTGGAAATTGTGATTGTGTGTAAAGCGTTGAAATTCAGCTAGAGGCACAACAAATGCCCACAGTATTACTGCAGTCACTCTGTCAGAAAGGTTGATGACTCACCATAGACTGTGTGACACTTTGAGAAGAAAAGGCGCTCTTCAGTGAGGAGGAGCAGGCAGCAATACACTGACCAGATGAGAATTTCACTGTTGCATGAGAGACACTCAAACAGGAATTCTGCAAACAAACACACGCAAATAAGGTCACCCTGTCTGCTCACAGCATGGCACGGCTGCTCCTAGAACAGAGCAGAAGAAGGAGGAGGAAACAAGGATGCATAGCAACAGCCACAGGGAGAACGGTTGTATTATGAAATGGCAGGAATGGAGAATGGAGTGGATGCTTGAGGGTACACTAGTCTTCAAAACAAGGTGACTGGAGAGCAGAGTCCTGTAGGCAGGCATCTTCCCAGCACAAACACAGCAGGCAGGAGCTGAATTGTGGCTCTAGCCTTTGGCACAAATGAAGAGCCACAAAGCAAGCTTTACCACAGATGCAGTGATCTTTTTTTCCCTCAGAACTTTTGTATCTCCCAAAGAATTAGTAAAATGAAAGCATTTCTGTCTTTTGGGATTACAGAGAAATAATAAACCATCTCCCCCTAGCCGCATCCTAAAGCTAAATCCTAAGCCAAATTCTGTGCAAACTTACAGTATTTAGTGGAGTGAGATGGAACACCAGTCTCTTCAGGCTTGTATCTAAGGTCCTGCAAGAAGAACCTGACCTCAAGGACTTGTCCAAATTCTTTCTGTGGAAACTCCATTCTCCCTGTTGACAGCCATTTCTATACTTTCAGCTGAAAACTTACTCTCCCCTTCTAATCCTAAAATCACTTTAGCTGCTTTTACTGGTACAAAACGGTCATTGCACACATTATGCCATTAGTGGATTTCATGGAACCATACTGATTCCTAAAACAAAACAGCCAGGGAGTGCTTTGATATTGGGAGACGAACAGTAAGATGTTGTTGCATTTCTTCACCTGGAACATCTGCATGGATAAAAGCAGGAGCATATCTGCTGGGAGAATGAACGAGCACTGCAGCCACACAGTGAGAACTTGCTGCCTGTAACATCTCATCTCTGGTCAACAAAAGCTGTTGGGAAACAAAAGTCAAAATGAGAGCATTATGCAGATACAAGTAGGAAGCAGTTTCCTCTACATCTTAAAACGTAAAACATAAATGAAGATCTCTCTTTTGATGTATATTTCATGGATTAAACTTGCTAAGGCAAGATAAAACACTGGACCACATACACTCAAAAGAATGGGAAATAAGAACCACAACAGAGGAGGCTGTGAGTATGAGTAGCTCTGCCCCAATGCTTAGTCACGCTGGCACTACATGTGCTGTATCAGACCTCAAGTGTGAGTGAGTAAAACCAGCTGAGGCCAGGAGTAAAATTTCCCCCCTCCAGGATGCAGGAATGAACAATGAGGTGATCTATGGGGTGTCCCCATTTCCTACTGCAGCCTCTACTGCTGGTGTTGGCAACAGTATACTCAAGTGCCTCAGATAAAGATCCAATATAGGCCAGCAAATTCTTTACATCTACTGATAATTCACCACTACTTCAGCAATCACCTTTTTGAGAACAAGTGGCAGTGGATTTTCCTCTTCTAAAATTTCAGGGGTCTCAGGCTCCTCCTCTGTCTTTGAATTATTCATAAGAATGGATACAAAATGGTCAGATCTCAGCAGCTCCTTTAGCAAACCTGCAAAAGGGGGAGCAAGAGTGAGCACTACCTTGGGTATAGCAAGGATTTTAACACAGGAGTATTTACAGCCTAAGACTTACTGCCAATTTCCTCCCCTTTCCTGCACTCTTAACAAAGGCCCTCACCTCCAGTTTAGGAAGCTTCTTCTCACTGTGTCCCTAGATACTGCCATGAGCCCCATGTCTTGCAACACCTTGGTGCTAATGCTTTTTGCTGGGTCTGATCTTCTCCCTGTTCCTTCAGAGATGGTCATGTACATGGTGTATGATGTCAGCAGCACATTACTCCCATTGTCTTCTGTGCTCCAGCACCCACCCCTTAAACTGTTTCTTGGGAGAGCTCTTGAGCTGCATTTTTCTCCAAGCTACAGCCAGTGACCCCACAAAAACTAGACATTTTCCCTGGAATACTTCCTAGAGAACTAGCATTTATCTTCCCCTTTTACTTTCAGAGGCTCTTCCTGAAACAGTAAGTGATATCCACACACACACAGAAGCCCTCAGTATAAAAATACAGAGCACTACTACAGGTACTGATGCAAATCATCAGTACATGTCAGTACAAATTCACAAGGGGTATCATCTGAGCTATAGAATTCTACTTTCAAAGGAGCGATCATCCATTTATAGTACTACATAGGTGATCTGAGGAGCAATCCAGTCCCTGCGTACTCCTACAAGAAAAAAGAATTCCCTGGATGGTTTACAAACAAGCAATGTCAGAAAGGCTGAAATTGTGCTCCCCAGCAACCATTGATATGTGCAGCTGGAAGCATAAACGCAACAAAGTGCCACTTCCAAATTAGCTTGCTAACCTAAATGCTATGATGCCATACATCTGAAGACCATAATTGTTAGACTTCATCCCACTGCTCTATATAAAACCCACCTGTCTGTGCATAGAGTTTGCATTTGGACACTTTGAGAGATGATTTGTTCCCAGAATGAAACATCAAATTGAGACAGGCCAGGCCACAGTGCAAGCTCTGAAGGGACTCTGTTAAGATTAGACAGTGCTAGGCAAACGTGGGGCTCGAGGGACAACGGAGGGTTGGGGGAGCTCCGCAGCAGGTCTGGGCCATTTGGTTGCTATGGAGTAACAGAAAGGATTGACTGCTTCAGACAAGCACCAAAAAGCTGCTATAGGGAACAACCCACATTCGAATGTCTAAACCAGCCAAGGATTTTTTCCGCATCCCAAGCCTTTCCTTGCACCTTGCAGTTTCTCTCAGCAATGCCTTACCCAAACAATTAACCTGCAGCTCCTTTGTCTGCGCACGCCCCAAGGTATTCAAGAAGAGACCACACAGCCTTTCTTCAAAGTGTGCTGAGAGCCGTTCTGCGCCAACAGAAGAGGAGTAGAGCTTGCCATACAAGTAGCAGACGGCAGCCTTTATACCTTCATTTGGGTACATCAAGCCCATCAGCAGATGATCCACTAAATTACCTAGTGTGAGGAACGGAAACAGCAAACATTCACACCAACGAACTGACTTTTTAAAAGCACCAACCTATTTCCCTTGAAAACTTGCAAAAGTTCACTGGACAGACTGGTGTATGCAGATTAACGAATGCCACAATTAGGTGATGTGCTCACCACCACCTGTCCCTCTGAGCAGAGGAGCTTGCTGTTCACCTTATGAAGATCCATCATCCCAGCTACTTCCACAAACAGCTGAACTTGCTCACCAGACCCCCAAGGGCTGGACCAAAGAAATTAAAACTGAATGTATGTTGCCTGTGAAGCAAACCCACAAACCCCAGTTCACAGAGGCTGGTTTTGCCAGGCTGGCTAAATGCACAAGGACAAACCTGCTATTCAGGTACTGACCTGTAGCCCAGGAGACTTGAATGTCACTCTGAATTCTGGACTGGCTTCTTGTGTAACCTTCATAAATTCACATGGGGGACAGGGACTGCATGCATGCATACGTGTTTTAGGGCTGTGAATACCACCCTTTGGTGGGGCATGACACATTACTCACTGTGCTCTACCACCAGTATATCAGCAAAGCCTGGGATGGCGTCTGTCAGCTTGCCCAGGAGAGTGAAAGTGGGCAGGCTGCCTCTCATGGAAGTTGCTTTGCACAGCTGTAGAGGAGAAGGAGAAAGAAAATGTTTCACTAGTGAGGACACAGTCCAAAGGCAGACATGCACACAAACCAGCAAGCTCTCTGTGATGCATAATGCTCCAGAACACAATCTCTTCCTAAGCTGGGTCCTCTTCACCACTTAGGGTAAACCACAGGAAAACCCTGAACACACCAAGTCATCAGAATGTCTTTTAACTAATCCAAGAAATCTCTTGGTTATTGCTTCTTTTCCTCTCTCTCCCCTCCAGCTCTTACATGAGTGGATGAACCAGCTGGACTTCTTCCAGCTTTCACTACTTCCCAATTTTTTCTTCCCCATAAGACCATCGCAAACTTAGGAATGAAGACAGCAAGAGCCCAGGGCACAGGTTGGGAAAGCTCCTCATACCACTGAAATGGTAAAGGAGGAAAAGAAGAATCTGAGGAAGTCACAGAGCTTCACAAGAGCATCATGAAGCCATATGGCTACAAGGCATGACGGGAACAATAGGAAAACTGCAGAGTAGACACCAACACTGCCAAAATCACAGCAGAGGAGCTGGCACTAGGATATCCCACTGCAGCAGAGGCTGCATCCCACCGCAGTAGCTGCAATCTTGCAGGGTCACTCATTCCCGTCTCCTCAGCCTCTGAAGGATTGAAAGGAAGGGCAGGGAATTCATCTTCACTGACCTCTTTTTGGCTTTCCTCCAAAATGCAGCGTAAGTACTGTTCTGACTTCAGCTCCACTACAAGCCGCACCAGAACTATGCAGAAGAAACAGGATCAGTAATTCACACCCAGGAGCACTCACAATCCATCTTCCACAGCGCTTTAGCAGACCAGTAAGCAAAGAGCTTAGGAATTAAATGAGCACAGAGGTGCTGAGAGAGCAGGGTAACATCGGCATTCCCAGAACTGTAACTTCTGATAGCCCAGCCTGAGCTCTCTGCAGCAACATTACAGCACTCCTGCTCTAGCTGCACTATGAACCATGCGTGGAAATGAACAGCAAAAGACAAACTAAGCATCAGGACACCAAGTAAACATATAGAAGAAACAGAAAGGAAAGGAAACAAAAGATCTAATTTGAAAGTATAAAAATTTCTGGTAATGGAATACAGCAGGCTTCCTATAGTATGAAAATCAGCCCTTAAAATCATCTTTCCAGAGAAGACATCAGAACTGCAACTGCTGAGCATCCTTGGATGCAGTCTGAGAGCTACTATTGTCCCCGAGGTAACAGTCTATCAGCCATTCCTCCCCACTGCAATTATCCCATATACCTTGCCAGAAAGCAAGGCCCCGGTCACCTTTCTGGTACTGTTCACCTCCTCAGCCCCAAGTAAGGGCTGTTATTCTTGGGTCACTGCAACTTTAAGAACACTGTCACCTCTGTCCTAATAAGAGGAATCAACAAGAAGCTATGTTTACCAGGCAGTGGCTGCACATCACCTGGGGTTTCCCTAACAAAAATCACAAGGGAGTTGCCTAATGTTGGCAGGCTGCCTCTGCCTCCACACATATACCAGTGCACCAGTTTCATGAAGCAAAGTTCCTCTTTTGTTATTTTTAGAACCTGGGCACCTGAATGTTCAGCAGATAAAGTTTTGACAATAGCCCCCTTACCGAGACACTGTGCAGAACATTGTTCCGCGGGATTTGGTAAGGCTGTCTTGGATGTATCCTGCTGGCATGGCATGACTCATTTGAAAAACACACTCTTTTGATTTGTATTCTAGGAAAGCATCATAAAAAAAAAACCGACCAGATTTCTAGGTTCACCATCTTTTGATATATCCAGGGCAATACTGGAAGTTTTTCTAGGAGACCTACTTTAGCTGAAGAGCTACACATCTCAGCAGAGGCGTATCTTGAGACAGGTGATTTATAGATGGTTTAACATCCCTTCCTTGCCTAGAACTCTCGGGAATCTCTAAACGCTTTAAGAAGTTAGATAACACTGAGTTCAGATTCTTCTATTTGAGAGCATCCATTTCTCAACAGACTGGTAACATGACATAAAGACTTCTCACCTTTTCAAGACCATTTCAAGCGAGTGCCTGAAAACTGAAACCCCTCTGGAAGGAGCTGGTCACACCTCCTTTCATCTTTCATGGCTGGACAGGAGGAAATCATTGCATTGCTAATATCACTAGACTCAGCAGAGATACCCAAGGTTAAATGGACTGCAGATTCCTTTATTAGCCCTTCAGGCGTTTCCTTCAGATTTCAAATGAAGGACTGCTCACAAAGAGGAATCAGCAGCCTATACAGGTAAATCCCAAATACTCTGTCCTAAGGAGAAAGCAGCAGATCCCAAAGCTCACAGAAGCCTATAGGAAGATTTCCATTTGCTTTGAGACTTTGGTCGGGCTCAAAGATGCCAAAGATGAGCTATCATTTACAACTGTTACCTATCTAACACTAAATACATGGCACACACAGAACCTGTGAGAGAAATACTAAATATTTAAATCTGCTTGTACTCTCCTGCCCTCAAATATTAGAACAGCCTGCTTGTCACTGTTGCATTGACAGAAAATAGATGCTCTTCCCAGTTCCCAAGCTGTGCAGAAGATGAGCATCTCACTATAGTTATCAGACAAGCCAGAGCCTCCCTTCACAACCTGTCAGTAACTGAAACATGGCATCTGCCTCTCACCTTCTACAAACAGGTCCAGGGCACTGCTGTCTTCCACAGTATGCAACATCCCTAAAAGAAAAAGTACGATCAGTCATGGAACTCATTCCTGCTTGCGATCATCAGTACTGCAATGCCTTCTTGTAAAGAGCTGCAAATTTTTTTCAGAACCAATTTGTTTTCCCCGCTTCACATGACACCAGCTTAACTTTGTTGGAGAAAGGTGGATACTCTCAAGGAGTATCGCAAAAGGCATCTTCACAAGCAGGACACAGGGACATGAAGGCATTCAGTTCTCTTGCAAATTTTTTAATGTATTTCATAGTAGAAGTCAATGGCTCCACCTATGTAAGTAAATGTGTAACTGCTCCCATCACCGTATCTCACTGCATGTATCCAATATCATATATCTGAAACGCTCCAGAATGACAGAAGTTAGAGCCCAGCTGTGAGTTGTCCTTTCTATTTTCCATTTATACCAATTGCCATGAACAGTCTTCTCCCTCCAAAGTACTGAAAGTCCCAAGACCAAGTCTGAACACCAGGTTTAAAGCATATGGGAACTATTCCAATGTTAAATTCAATCTGAAGGCACCACTTCACGAGTCATTTGTGCAACAAGAGCGTAAGATTGGATATATTACAATAAGCCATTGTCTGACTCTACTACACCACAACAGATGAGAAACTCTACTTCCTAGCTCCTTCCAACCTCAGGTACCTAAACCACCAGGGATCTTGTTCAGACCTCCACTTCTGCCACATCAAACCACTTGTTTCAACATATGCAATCAAATTACCTCCCCTCCATGACCTCTCAGAAATTTGACCAATGGAAGCCATGTTATGACATTACAGGTGAAGAAAATACTTATTTCCTGCCTCATCTGCCCATTCCTCAGTAACTTCCTCACACTTTGGCAAAGATTTGCATACAGCATTAGTGAACGTTACAGTATTAGCTACATGAAATTCAGGCTTACCTGAAACTCACCATCTCCTCATATACAACACTCCACACTATACTTCCTTTCTCTTAACCCTCTTTCTTCTGCCTGTGCTTATCCCAATATTCTCTCTCCAAAAATGAATGTACTTTCCTGAATTTACTATTAATACTTCCTCCACAGTATTGCTTAAACCTTTGCGGGTCCCTCTTACACTCTTGCACTGAACAATCCTTGGTTCATTCAAGCTTTATCCAAAATGTACATGTCATTTTTTGTAGCTCCAAGCTTAGACTGGGATTCCAACTGGTCTAGGAGTTAACACTGAGTAAAATCCCAAAGCTGTCCCCAAACCATCAAATTGTAAGGCTTCTTAAAGAGAGAGAAAAATATTATTTAAAACCAAACAAGAGCATTGAAATGCAAGCACAGCTCCCCTGTCTCCTGGGGTATTCCATATTAGGGTCATACAGCATATAAATGTACAGACTGAACTGACCATAAGCACCACTCCCTCCACATCCCTATGGGATTACGCATGCAGACAGAGCTCAATAAAAATTTGTGCAATGGAGAGAACTAAACACGCACGAAGTTCCATTTCTAACAAAGCTGCTTCCAGAATATGCACAACACAGTTGCAAATCAACTGGGAAAAACACTGTTTGAATTATTCAGTGTGTCAAGGCAGGGGAAGGGGCATGTAAGTCATTTTCCCCCAAAGAACAAGAATTATCTGTGATGTGCAAATGAGATAATGGAATTAAAGGAATCCAGTATATCTGCTCTTTGAAGGCACTCGCATTCATAACCTCCACCTTTCTCTTCCTGCCTTACTGTTCCCTCATTCAGACCGTTATTTCTTCTCTGTCAAGATTTTAGACATTTCAAAGATCTTTCCCACAGCACTGCTTTGCAAACAGAAACCCCTAAGAGATATTCAAGATCAGAGAGGCTGTTACAGGAAAGGCACTTTCTGACATCCCACTGAACACAATTCTGCTGTGAGGCTGACCCACCAGAAAGGAGGAGGTGTCACAGTCCTATGGCTACAAGAATTTATACAAAAGTAAAGTGACGGTGTGAAAAAAACCCCACTATGTAGTTTTGTATTTTGCACACTTAATATTAAATCCTGCAACACCTTTTTAAGCTCCCACTTTCATTTCTGTATGAAACTTCACATAATGCCACAGTTCAGCAATATGAGAAAGCACTGAGGCATAAGACCAGAATGTAGGGTGTTGAGGGAAGAGTCGTACGCCAGGCGCTCCTCGTTCTGCAGAAAAACTTTAGAGATAGTCTCAAGACACTTTGGAAAATTGCAAGAGCTTTATGAACATGCCAATTCTGCTCTTTGGGGAATAAGAAAATTAATTAACCTATTCTAAATCAAACAACAAGGCAGTTTTCCACAGGGAACAATAACCCACCTAAGACAGAACGGGGTAAGTATGGAATTAGGTACTTCAATATTCTTTTGCCCTTTTTCTTTATTATTTTTTGTTTCAAATGTGAGAAGCTTCACGTAATAGGCGTATTATACATACACCTATCCAAGAAAACAAGGAGTTCCTGCCTGCTCCCTGCCGCTGTGCTAGGCCACAGGAGGGCTCTTACCAAAGAGAGTTCCTATCAAATGAAGGCAGACCCTCTCGTCCGGTGCCAGCAGCTGGACGACCGGCAGTGCCTGCCAGGCCAGGGCATCGTGGAGACGGGAGAGGACGTGCTTCTTGCGCACCAGCTAGGGATTAGAGACAATAACCCGTTAGCATTTGGGCCCGAGCCACCTCGCTCGCTCCCACCACCCCGGGGGGAAAGAAACGGTGCCGAGGTGGTGACACATTGGGTCAAGGTGCCACGATACACCCGGCCAGGCCCCAAATATCGGCGGAGGGAAGAGGCCAGAGAGGGCGGCAGCGGCTGAGGGGGGGCCGCGGTGCAAGCCGTGAGGGGACCAAGGCCCCGCGGCCGGCCGGCGGAGGCGGGAAAGGCGCGGAGGGGCAGAGGCGCTGCCCACCGAGGCTCTGCCGTCGCCCAGCGTCTCCACAGCGCAGGCGAGGCAGAGCGGCGGGCGGAGCGGCAGGGCCCAGCGCGCCCCGTGCCCCC
>NW_015094506.1:5417183-5417601 GCF_001431845.1 Calidris pugnax | reverse complement strand
CTCAACGCGCTCGGGCGCCCGCAGGAGCGACTGGGCCGCGCCGCCCAGCCCGCGGCCATGGTGAGCGGAGCCGGCTGCCGCCTCCTCCTCCTCCCGGCCCTCTTTCTTCTTGAGGGCCGCCGGGGCGGGTGGGGGGAAGGGACGCTACCTCGCCGGCGGCTGCGGGGCGGGGAGCACGTGGAGGGCGGGTTGCGGGCCTCCTGCTGGGCGCGCTGCCCCGGAGGAGGGGTGCTCCGGGAGAGGGGGGTGTGTGGCGGTCCTGGGGGCACCGAGTGACGGGGAGACCCGCTGTGCCCCCGCGGGGAGCGAGAGCGTGTGTGCGGCCGGGGCTGGGCTGTAGCGGTGTGTGAGGGCGGGAGGGGCGCGGAGCACCGCGGTGCGGGCCCTGCCGGGTGCTGGGAGCGCCGGCTGCGGCGGG
>NW_015094506.1:5398404-5417163 GCF_001431845.1 Calidris pugnax | reverse complement strand
CCCCGGCAGGAGTTAACGCCGCTTGTGACTTGGTTGCTGTTCCGCCGCGCCACTGGTGTTGACGTTTAGAAGCTACTTGTGATTTGCAGAAACAAACCCGATGGATGCTCTTCTCGGGGTTTCTTTAAAATTTCATGCCTGGGCTTGTTAATTTGCTGGTGGTTGGAGTGTGTTCCTTCATTTTATATAGTATCCGTGGCAGCAAATGCCCGAAGGCTGCCCTGTGTGTTCGCTGCTGCCAGTCTGTAGGATCTAAATTGGCTGTCTGTGTAAGCAGAGATACTGTCTACCTTGTGAGAAGAATCACATTTTTATAAATAAAATGCAGGGGCATTTTTAGTGTATTTGCAGAGCAACTGGGAATAGTGATGTGTCTCCAGTAGCCAATATACGTGGTGGACGTTGATACCTATGTAGTGTTGTTCAGAACGAAGCCCCCTTTGCTCCTGTTGTAATACTCTACTTCTTCCTTTCTCTAGAGTGAGGCAGAAGTGAATCCCAAAGCTTACCCCCTGGCTGATGCGCAGCTCACCAAAACGCTACTGGATCTCGTGCAGCAATCCTGCAACTACAAGCAGCTACGCAAAGGAGCCAATGAAGGTGAGACCCGTGTGTTGTGAAGTGTGCTAGAAATCAGAGCAAGGATTTTGTGAGAAACTGTAGCTAGAGATTGTTTATCTTCTCTAGCAGAGGGCCAGTAATGTTATATAGATCTGGGTATTGTGAGTGTCCCTCTCCTTCCTCCTCTTCCTCCTAGCCTGCTTAAGCAATATTCAGGGACAGAATTAAGCTGTAGTATTTTCAACATTTATTTACACTTCTGATAGATGCCCAGACTGTGCTCCTGCTGCGTGTGGTCCTGTGATCGTGTGGCACTGGGATTACCAGATGCCTAGCCACTTCAGAATTATAAAACAATTTGGGTTTGAGGGGGCCTCTGGAGGTCTCTGTTGCAACCTGCTCGGAGAGTGGCTTCCCTTCAGTTGGATCAGGTTGCTCAGGGCTAGTCAGACTTAGGAGGGGGAAAAACAATCCCTAAGGATAGAAGCTCCACAGTCTTTCAGGATGTGTGTCCCGTGGCTTAAACTCCTTGCATGGGGCAGGGGGAGGAGGGGAATGGGAAAAAACAAATCCAGCATGTCACCATAATCTCCCTGAGGCAATAATCACAGTCTGCATCTTGGTTTTTTTTCCTATGGATTCATGGAGACAGTCTGGCTCCACCTTCTCTGCAGTCCCCGTGAAGCAGTAGAAGACAGCAGTCGTGTTCACTCCCACCTCTGCCACCTCTTTTCCAGGCTAAACAAACCCAGCTCCCTCAGTCTCCCCTCATCCATGGTGTGCCCCAGGCCCCTGCCTGTCAGCAGCCCTGGGCTGGCCCTCGCTCCCTTGTGAGGCTGTCCCCTGTGCTCGAGTGCAACCCTGTGGATAACCCCCTCCCTGGCCCTATAGCTGCCGTTTTCCTTTGGCATGTCCTCGTGCTACCACTGGATCTCTCTGCTCATGCTGATTTCAACATCTCCTAATGTTGTTTTTTGTTAATTTCCTTTCCAGAAGGATCTAGACTTACTCTTCAGTTTCTTTTACAGCCACCAAAACACTGAACCGAGGGATAGCGGAGTTCATTGTGATGGCAGCAGATGCAGAACCCTTGGAGATAATCCTGCACCTGCCTCTTCTCTGTGAGGACAAGAACGTACCTTATGTGTTTGTGCGCTCCAAGCAAGCCCTGGGCCGGGCGTGTGGTGTTTCCCGGCCTGTCATCGCCTGCTCCATCACCATCAAGGAAGGATCACAGCTAAAGCCTCAGATCCAGTCTGTCCAGCAAGCTATAGAAAGACTGTTGGTCTAAATGCCCAATGAGTTTTAAGTGTGTGTGGAATAGAAAAGCTGAGGTCAGGGGAATGAGTGTCTAGCTTCAGTTGAGGTTACAATTTTGATATTGGTGTTTCATTTCAAAACACCGTATTTTTGTTTAATAACGGCTTAATTCTTAGTGTTTCTGCCTCTCCTCCCCTGTCTTTTCTAATATTCCACCCCAACACATTCATTCTCCTTGTATTACTTCTTGAAAAGTGATTGTACAATTGTATTTCCTGTTTGTTGTTAAATAGAAAGAAAAAAACAAATGCCCCCTTATCTCCACCTCTGCCTGCTCAGGGCTTTTTTTTAACCCACCCTTTAGCTTACTCTACGTTATTTCTGCTAAGCTTCAGCCTCTAACAGGTGTGAGCAACTCTGTGTTTCCAAATGGTTTTAGTTTACTACTGAGGATAAGGCATGTAGGTTCCCAGTGTGTGATAGAGCAGCACAGACCATGTATATATGGCAGGCAGCGGCTACTGTGCAGCAGCGGACGGAGCCAAGATGAGTACACGTAGCACAACCCTTATTCTTCTGGAAACCAGAGAAGAGACTTCTGTAAGAGGTGTATGGGGAGCAGAAACCTTATGGCAGTGCACAAGGGGAAATCTCGTATCGCGCTTATTTTTAAATACTGACTTTTTAAGAAAAATAAAATTGCTGATAAAGCTAAACATAACTGTCATTCCCTTGGGGAAGCATTGGCAACTAACTGAAGTGTGTTCCTGCTTCTAAAGCTAAATTGCTGAGAGATTGCCTACAGGCTATTGCAGTGTAATAGTTCATACTCCTTCAGTTTTATTTGTGTGAACTGTATCAATGAGCTTGGACTTGTAGAGTGTTTAAGTACAAAACACATGATAGAGAGCAGCCTGCTGTGACTGAGACAAGTACCCTACGTAATGCTTTTAGGGAAGCTGTTGTACTATAGTCACCTGAGTAAAGATAAACCCTTTAAGTCATTGCCAAGGCAACAGAGAGCAAGTAATTTTTCAGATAAAACATCTTGTGTCTCAAGAAGAGAATGTTCAATCTCGTATTCTGGAAAAGCATGAAACACTACTGGCATTCTGGATTAGTGGTGGTTTGACAGAGCTAGCTTTAGTTAAATGCATATTGTACAACTGTTGTACAATACACTGCTCTGAGCAGAAGAGTCTAAACCTCTGTGTTGGAATGGGTCATATCAAACCTGTCTACTGCAGGATGCCAAAGCAAAGCTAGAATGGAAAGACCGATATGTACAGCACCAGAAGGGAAGAGAAGTTCTTCTGTAACGTTTCCACAGAGGCACTAACTTCATATCTTTAGTGAGTACATCCCAAGGAGATAAAATCAGCTCACAAAAGACTCCAGACAAAACATGTCTCTCTCTTTTTCTAAATACCTGATAACTCATGTGAGATGAACTTCATGCAAAGATTTTAGAGTCCTTTCATTTGTATGAAGTTTAGAAATGCTGCTGCTCCTTTCCACTGATGCTGACTGTTGAACTAGTTGTGTTTCAAACCACAGCTTTGCAAAGGACGTGCCCTGTTGTGCTGTGCCAAGACAGCTGATGTAAGACAAAGCACACAAGGAGCAGAAATAAAGGATTCTTGAGCAAGTAAAACTTTGTTTCTGCTCTGAAGCCTTCTGCCACCATCCCTGTTGAACTTCTCCTTAATGAAACAGCTTGCTTTAAAAAAAAAGCAAAGCCAGGAGGAGGATCTAATAACCTAGATGAAATGTGCCACAATCATCCAAAATGTGGAATATATTGTGCCTGGGGGTTAGCAAGCAAAGAGAGAAGTCAACAAGGACATTTGGGGAATGAAAATTCACAGAATTAAGGACAGGATAGTCTCACTATTTTATCGCGTTCAAGTCCTGCTAAGACAAGCATTTACAGTAACTTCTTTGCCAAAGGGCAAAATAAACCGATTGCTTAGACAAATCTTTATTTAAAATAGCCACTATAATGCAGGCTGATTGAAAGTGTAATGGACTATGTAGCTTCCATACTGCAGAGTTCAACATGGATGGGCTAGCTGCTCTTTTGAGAGGAGCTGTGGAGGTGGAAGTGAGCAGCACGCTGGCACGGCGAGGGTGGTCACAGCGCCAAGACAGCATTCACAGCTGGCTCTAATACGTGTGCCACACTACAACACAGGCATGACCTTAATATATGACTTAATTCTTCAATAAGTTGCCCAATAGTTTGTGTGTCAAACACAGGAATCCCTGAAAACAGCATACAGACCAAAATGGGTACCTCGTGTATCCTGTATTTGCATCCTGTGAAAACTTTTGGTTTAGCTAAACAATTAGTACTGTTTTCTAGAGAAAAGGCAATGACTACTGGGTTTAATCATTTTGCGCTGCAAGACAAGTGGGGCAGACGAGACATGGAAGTTTAAAAACCAAAACTTACGTGCAAAAGTATGATTAAAAAAAATAAATACTGGAAGTACCAAGGCCTACTCTCCACAGGTTGCTTTTTAAAATTATTTTTAAAGCACAGATTTGAGAACAGAAGCCTGCACAGTAGTCTGACTCACACTCACTACAGAGGTGGAAAAGCTCTATGCCATCTCAGTAATTTAATTGGAGTAAGCGCTTGCAGCCTTCCAGGGAACAGGACTTTTTTTTTTTTTCCTTTTTTAAACCAGCTTTTGATATTACCATTTAAAAACAGAAAACCTGGCTGTGCAGCTCTATGAAGTGCTGGCTTTTTGCCCAAAGGTTGACTACTGCTTCCCAGTAATGATTTTCTCCTTTTTGATCTGCTGATGATCTTTATAACGCCGATGATGGAAAAGAACCCAATTTGATTGCAACTACTGATGCTGACTGGCTATTTCAGAGAGAGGGTATAAATGCGGTGTGTTACTCTCCTACTGTCAGCACACAGGCTTGACCTACTGCTTGAACTCATGTGGTGCCATTAACACAGATCATTCTGTTTTCTCACATTGAAGAAGTGAGTTTTGCCATCTTTATGATGCAAAGACGGTACAGCCAGCGTTGCAAAGCAAGAAGTCCAAAGTGACTTTTATTAAGAAACCAGGAAGGCACAACTGTGTTTACTTGCAGTGGGTGATCTGAGTGAGCAGGGAATTTAATTCTGCCTTTGGCTACTGTGAACAGAATCCAACTTTACAGAGGTGTTTCACAACTAAGAGTAAAAAGTTTCTCCACTGCTAGATTCAGCAACATCTAGTCATATTCTCCTCCATAGCAAGGTTAAACAGACACAGCATCCACATAAGATAACCAAAACTTTAAGCAGATGGAAGTCAATGAGGACCTTCTGCTTAATGCTCATTAAAGTATTCCGTCAGCGCATCCATGAGCTCCTGCTTCTTCCCCACACCCTTCAGCCCATACAGTCTGCACGCCTCCTTCAGAACAGGTACAGTCAACTTGCCTAGAGTGCCCTTCTGCACGTGACTCCACAGCTCATCTTTTGAGATTTCAACCTTGGGCTTCTTCTCAGTTTGACCATCAGAAGCTAGAAAGATAAATTTTAAGTCACCAAGATTTTAAAAAGTTTCTCAATAGAAAAACATCAACATTTCAAACACATACAACGGTTAATGCCCATTAGCACGAGGCACTTCAACAGCTACATACACATTCACAGACCGAGTGTCTGGATTTTGTTTTATGAAGTAGGTGTCACTCACTACATGAGTCATACAGTATACTTCATTGATATGAGCGATCTCAAACTCAAGTATGAAACTTTGAGTTCTGATGGAAAGATCACTCCAAATGAAACTTTTAAGGGATTCTCATCTAGACGGGAGAATGCAACTATTCCACAGGGAGCTCAGCTAACTGACACTCCCACTTCATGCAGAGTTTCACAGACTCCCAATCTACACATGTACTTCAGCATTGCTTAGACCTTTAGCCCTGAAAATGCCCATCTTGGGCTCACTGAACAGCCTGTGCATAAAAGTCTGCTTCCTCACCAAGAACACAAACCGAAAGCATAAACAATTTTGTTACTGTTGTAAGAAACAAAGTTATTAATAATGATAAAATAATAATAAATATATGTTTTGCAGTAATTTACCCACATTGCTTCCTATACTTGTCCATTTTTTCACTATACAGTTTCTCATTCCAGCAGTTCTCTAGATGGATCTCACAATATACTCTACCCCCTAAGAATCACCGCTGGATACAAAGTCCACTTTGTTGTGGAGATGAGTAAAGAGTTATCGTGCAGGCAGCTTCTTTAAACTATGAGAGAAACTGAAAACACAGAAGCCTCTAAACACACACCATCTTGCATGTCTCCACGTCATTACATACCTTGCTTTCGCTTTGCAGCCTTCCCATCAGGATTGTAGCCAGGGGGATAAACCATCTGCTTAAACTCCTCCACCAGGTTGCCCAGCCTGCGGTCCATCTCTTCAGACTTTGGCACTGGCAAAACCAAAAGATTTGCCCTCTCAATAACTGAGAGATCACTGGAAAGTCTCAATGAGGCCATCACCAGATACTATTGTGCTTCTGTAATAACTAGCATGTAAGTGTCTTGCCAGCGTGCAAAATGCAAAGACCTTTGTTATGATATTCACAAATGAGAAACATACAGCTCTTGGTAATATCAAGTGTTTCTATTATGCATAAGTGACTGGCACATATCCCTGAACAGGAAATATATACTCAAAACAAAACTGACATGGTGGAAGCCATATAGAAGATCTCCTACCTGGTTGCACCGTTACCCAGGTCTAATCTCAGACATTTAAAATACAACAGGTTACTATCTTAGGTTGGGAGTAGTTCGAGGCAAAATAGCTTATTTCTGTCATGTATTTGTTTGATATCTAACACAAAGACCTAGATTATTTGTTAGGTATCACTTCAGAAGACACAAATAGTTACTCTAATGCTACTCCTAAAATTTTTCCCTTTAAGAGAAGGTTTCTGTTCTTTAACAAGATATTCTTATATAAAACCTCTCATACCCACCAGGTGGCATCCTTGCCTCCTAGCAGAATTAATTCTGTAAGTAATTCTGCCTATTTATAAGACTGAAATATTAATTAAATTCTTGAAGAGAGGAATTTCAGAGAAAACATTTGTCACCATAGAGAAAAGGTGATTCAATTTTAATTTTGGAGGGTAAAGTGATCAATTTTTCCTGTACCTTAAAAGTGACAGCATTAGAAAGCAAGGTTTCAGTATATCAGAATGGACACATCCAGAATTCTACATCTTGGAACTGCACACAACTAAAATATTTTTTTAAAGACATCTGGTTTTTACAGTAGCACATCTCTGACTTAGAACAAAGTCAAGAGCCCTCTAACCCACTTCCTTTTGCACCCTTCAACAATTCTTACTTGTAAGATCCTCAGCTTGTTCTGGCTCCAACATATCCAGCGCCAAAGCCTCCAGATTCCTGAAGTGCTGCTGCAATACTGGGTTCTCAAAGCTGTCAGGCCTGTCAAGAATCCCCAAAATGTCAATGCATGCTGTCAAGAAGACAGACAAGACACATAAGATCTGCTACTAATCTATTTCAAAGTAAAACTTCCCTCCTTCCCACATAACAATCCATCTCATTGGAAGAACTGCTTCTCCTCTTTTCAATTCACCTGCTGAATCACTATCCCATCATGCATCAGCCACATTACAAAGCTGTGTGAGATAAAGGGAGATGGTGACATTCTACTTTCTACCAGTTATGCTGCTTTCCACATACCTAAAAAAAGATCTTCCATAAAAGCATTTCATAAAATTTATCCTATCTATAATGAAAAAGGCATAGCTATTCTCTCTAATGTGCTCTAATTTAAACGATCCAGGTCCAATCTGAACAGATTGGAAGAACCACAATAACATGTGATACCTCTGCGACAAATGACAACAGCCCAGAGAACAAGAGCGATTCTATGAAGAACTCCAGAACGTCCTACATTCTGCACATGGTGTGTGGGTATTCAGAATAATTACAAATAAAGTTTGGACAAAGCTACTGCAAAGGGAAGCTATTTGAATCAAAATGCATCAAAATCCCATCTTGTGGACACCAGAGTAGAACAACATATGCAACAGAGCAAGTGTTGTGTTTTCTTCTCTGTGCCACCCCCGTCACATGCACACTATTTCTCTCTATGTACCTGTATTTGAATCGGAGTTTTTGAACTATTTCCTTCATTTTGTCCACCTGCTCTCGACTGGCTGGAACCTTTTCTGTAAAATCAGCATTCCGTTTGTCATCTGCGTATGGTAGGAAGATCATGTGGAAACCTACACAGAAGACAGAGAGCATAGTTATGCATAACCATCCTCTCAAAACAGTAATTTGCTGGCAAAGACCAAGATGCTAATTAGCTAGGTCTGATGACTCCCCAAACTAGCTACTATTTTGCTGTAAACAACAGTGATCCATAGTATCTCTTAGTACCTACAGCATGACACTCAATCCTAATCTCAATGTATATAATCAGCAACGCTAATGGTTTTTTGAAAGAGTTTCAAGAAAATTTGTCACCTGCTTTTTTATACAGGAGATCATTTTGTGCACCTTCCCCTTCCCTCACTGAATCTGAGCTTGAAAAAGGCTTGTTTGAAAATTAAGTTAACGCCCACATTTTATTTCTGAAATGCTTCACATTTTACACAAGCAGCATTTTCCCCCCTACTTCACATTCTTCCCAGAAGAGGATTTTCCAGTTAAAGAGGTGAGAAATGGAAAAGAGCAAGATTCTGCCTTTGCTCCCCGAGTCCCTACCCAGCTGCTTTGATGCTCAGTATGTGAGGTTATTTATTTAAGGCTTTAAATATATCCAAGGCTACAATATAATTTAGGGAAAGACACTCCATCTAGTCAGCAAACAGAAAAAAGGGGTTTTCACTTTCAGGTCAGTTACTTGAATCTACTAAAAAAAATTAGGAGACGGGAAAATACTGTAGCCATGTTACAACTGAGCAAGCACTAATGCAACTGGAGTTTTAAAAACAAATTCAATACCAGACGCTTACAATGACAAAACTGAAGAAAAGTGATGTTGGAAAGCACTCTCCCCAGTTTTAAGAGGAGCAGCACCAAGAATATTTTTACACAATACAGAAGGCTATTATGCTGACTGCATCCAATCCTGCAAGGAAAGGCAACATCTCTTCTAGTACCTGGAGGGGTTATCTGCACTTTCTGCTCATCCACCTCTTCCTCCTGGGGAGTCAGGGCCACGAAGCGAGGGGGAGTGTTCCGGCGGGGGGTGTACCTGCACAATGCCATCACTCCCTTCTCCAAGCATTTAATCAATAAGGCATTAAACAGCGTTGTACTCCCTGCAAAGTAAAGACTGTATTGGTCAGGTTGACAGCTTTGCTCCTTTGTTTGGGACTGTAACCCTAGATATTACAGTTTCAACACCTGTGACTTCTCTGAGATGCTTGCAATATTCCAGAGATAAAAAGCAATTTTTGGAAGGGGAAGTTCTCAAAAATGACAACACTAGTGTCTCCCCTGACCAGAGCAGTGAGAGTTGTGGTGAAAGAAATTAAATCACTAGCATCTGAGAAACGAAATACAGCTTAAAATTGGTAACAGCTACCTACAAAGCCTCTTTCTGGTCTGGTGGGACATCACAGTAACAGCACATGGTAGGACCTTTTGCAGAAGCAACACAATAAGAATTAGGATAGCAAGATTCTTCGAGGCAAACGTTTGCTTTGTATTTTACCAGATGTATTTTACCAGGTCAGGAAAAGACTGACACGTAAGTTAGGTGTTTGATTCAGGAAACTACTAAGCTGGAAAAGTTAGTGTAAAGTTTCTTTAGTCAGACACTGCAAAACATCTGGTCATAACTCAGCCTCCTTCTTTATCCACCAGTAGATTCAAAAGCTAGGGTTTTTTTCTCTACTATCCCAGCTTAACATGGATTAATACTATATTTCTAGACAAGCTGACTTACAAATACACATAAAAAGGGGAGAAAAAGCAGTCCTAAGCATCACTCCTCCTCTCTTTACAAGCCCATAAAGTGCTGTTCATTCAACCATACTTTCCAAGTATTGTGTTCCCACTTCCAGCCGATATGGAGTTAAAACCAGTGCTTGTCTTCACTGGTTTGGAGTTTGTTTGTTTTAACCACCTTTGCCCTCTTGTCAGGTACTAGGATTCTTCACTTTCATGAATAACAAAACCAAATATTTTAGGACTACATCTGCATAGTTTGATTAGCTGCTTGTCATGATGGATGAGACATTCATCCAGTCAACTAGGCTCTTCTGCTATTGAAGAAAACTAGAATTAACTTCAGCCGAGAGGGACAGTAACAGTTAAATCTATAGTTTCTAAGTTAAAAACTTTCTAATGTTAAAAACAAAGATTTTACATAGTCCCCTCTCTAACACACTATGAATCAGCCAGTTACCCTAATGCAAGGTGGTGAGTATTCTCTTGCCATCTTTACTTACCACTTACTAACGACTCCTCAGGATAGATGAACTGGGAGGACCTGATATGGTGGTGATGTTTTAGCATTGAAAGTGGTTTAAAGCCAATCAGATACAAGCCTGGAGAATCAAACCGTTTTATTTCTTCTATTTCCTCTTTCTCCAGCACAATCTGGCGGTTTCCATATGTCTAAACCAGGGAAGAGCAGATAGTAGTGCTGACAGCATAAAAAAAAAATATGCTGGTGGCAGGGGGAGGGAGGAAGAAGATGCAATTGCTGTCTTCCACTACTGAAAAGAGGGTTATAGACAAGACAGAGCTAACTCTCATTATTAGTGCACACCAAGATGGCAAGTCACAGTCTGTGACCATTATCCCAAGGGAAATTCCACCTCGACATTAGCAAAATGCACTTTCCTAAGGCAATAGTTAAGCCCTGTCACAGAGAAGCTGTCACATCTCATCCTTGGAGTTCTTCAGAGCTGTTCCCAAATAAACCCTGAGCAACCTGATCTGGTTTTGTGCATCTTGCTCTGGGCTGGGTTGGATCAGGCATTTTCAGAGGTCCTGTCTGATTCTGAACTTGCTTCATCAGATGCACGTCCACTACCTACTCCTGGCAGACAGAGTGACTGAGATTTTGAAGCATCACTCATACGTCACAAAACCAAAACCATCTTGTCATCTGTTCACCTCCTGTACTTCATCTCAAAAAACTAATGTCCAGTATAAATAAACTTAGTATTTCATCTTAAGAAAACAACCTTAAGAGCCTTTGGCATGGAAGGACACACAAACTATGCTTGTGACAACACACCTAGCAACCACATATCCTGCTTTGAAATAAGGCTGTGCCTGGACAGAATGGGGTATTCAGTCTACATCAGCCAAACTATCAAGGAGGAGGGCAAAGAAACAAAGATAATATGCCCTTTTTTTTTAAATGAAAGAGCTCCAACCCACTCCATGTGATTCACACTTGTATGTTTAATAAATTTGACAAAATCTGTTCCTACTGAATCAAAAGATAACACTAGCAGCGACAGCACAAGGCCATATAACATCAGGCTTTAACAACCTGGTTCTGCCTTACAGAAAGAAATGAGCTGTGTTCCTGAGAGCACTTCTACCAGTGGTTATGCTTTCCCTTGACAGTCACACCAGAGAAACAACTCACTCTCACTCTGCATAGTTTACAAAGTGCCCAGGCTGCCCCCACGGGAACACAGGTGTAAATACCTCTGCATTTGATCTTGAAAGTGAAATACAAACAAAAGCAACAAGAGAATCAGCATCCCCCACCCCATAACAGAGACAGGAAAAAGCTGGTACACAATCAATACATTACCTGAGCCCTTTTTGTGTCAGTAGGCAGGAGCAAGCTCCCTGTTTTTCCATTAAACATCCTTGTTTTTGTTTTAACCGGTTCATTAGTTTCCCGATAAAGCTTCACTGGGTATGGCTTAAAAGCTTTTTGAACAAGGTTGTAAACACCCACAGAAAACGACAGATCTTTGCTCAGATACAGATGTAACCTGTGTAAAAAAGCAGATACAGACTTGAGACTTCAAAAGACAACTTTTGCAAAAGGAAGTCTGTGGGAAACCTTGGCTCATCTGTGGGAGCCTTAGCATCGGCCTTGTGCAGACACCTGTGTATCCTTGAAGAGGCCTGAGAGTCCGGACAAGAAGGGAGTAAATAAGATTAAGGACCTGTCAGATAGCCAGCAGAGAAAAGTTACTGAAGTTACAGCAGAGAACAAAGAAGGAGGAAGTCATCCAATCATGAACTGTTGGACTTTTAAGTGAACCAATTATACATGGACACACGTTTGTAAGAAAGATATAAAAGAGTTTGTTAAAACAAAGTGGGCTTCAGCATGATCAAATTGGTCTGTGTCTGAGTCTCGCCGCAGAAGTCATCTCCTCAAATAACTTATTTTCTCTGACCTCCTCCTGTTCTCCTCTCCCAAAATCACACATATCTCTGGAAACTTACTATTACTTGAGTCATAATCTCACTTGTATAAAAACATTCTTGCAATCCTGTCACTTCTGGTCACAAAAATGATTTAAGCGCAAATAATTTACCATATTTATTTCACCTTTTTTTCACTCTGAAGGGCAGCTATGCTCAAGCAGGTAACAGGACGAGGTCACATTTGGGCACCCTACTTGTACTTAATGCAGTGTGATCTATGAATTCACACAGCTGTTCACACAGAAGGCAAAATTCCCCAAAAGAACCCTATCAATACAAACAATAGCATGATTTAAGAAAAAAAAAAAAAGAATCAGAAGTTAGAGAAAAACATCAAAAGTAAAGGTTTAAAATAATAGGTAATCTTCAAGTTCTGAGAGCAGAACAGTGAATTACTATGACACTTCTTCTCCTCTAAAAGGTATCACTGTTATGGCATTCTTCCTCCTCAATTACTACAAAACTTGAGGAACATCCCCAGAAGAGGAAAATAAAGCTGTGAGCAGGAGCAAGAATGCCAGAGACAACATGTCAGGATGGCATTTTTAAAAAATATATATTAAAAAAAACACTAGACTGTGAAGTTCATTCCCTAATTGTGCTTCCACATCATTCTGCTATGAACTCATTAAAAAAAAACATTATGGAATACATGATTCCACAAATACTTACAGAGATTAAAAGGACAAAGCAGGTAGAAAGTATCTCTAATCTTTCAGCAGGAGATCAGAAATATCAAGGCTGTGTGAATCCACACCAAGTGCCTAGACAGACTGGCCACATACAACTGTTTAATAATAGGCCAAAATACCTACCAGTCACATTGAGGTGAATTTTTTTTCTAAGTTAACTCTAGTAAGAAAAACCAGTTTCAATCAGATTTCACTATAACCATTTTACATGAGGGAAAAAGGAGGCCTAGCTTCACTCTCCGCTCTTTGCATCCACCAAGGAAAAATATCCTTGGAAGCTATGGAAGAAACACCAATCCTGACTAAGGAATTAAGACTGAGGAATGTAAGCACTGATGCCTTTATAGACCAATCATTCCAGAAGAGGAAGGTAACACGCAGTCTAAAAATAACATCAAATGCCTCCATTGAATAAAATATTCTAACTAGGCACAAACCTAACTGAAGTCCGTTTCTTCGTATCCTTTGCTCGTACTTTCTTCATGAGATGTTCCAGTTTCTCTGACTCCTCAGGTTGGATGCCAAGGTCCTCATCCTCTGCTATGTTTATGATATCTCTGTAGAACAAAGAGATATCGAACCCTCCAGGCTTCTTCAAGTGCATCAAGTCCAGGATGATACCTAGAAACAAAATAAGAGATAGGAAGATCACAGAAACTGCTTGTTTCTTACATCAGCATGTTTCTCAGCGCTCTCAGATTTCTCTAAGTAAAGAGTTTAAGCAAGAATAAGCTCCAGATTTTCATCTGCACCAGATGTGAAAGTTTCCAGGGAAAGGCAAAAGATATTCTTCAACTTCCATCAAAATAACGTAGCAAAGAAAATGTTCCCTCCCTAATTAAGAATCCAGACAACATTGTGTATGAAACAGCTCCAACGAGTTTCTATATAACATAATCTTACCTCAGGCATAGAGGAAAGTAACGAGATCAGAAATTCCCCTTTCCCAGATACAAGGGCTAGTGGATTAAGGAAGCCTCACAGCTTCTAGATCTAGCACATCTGGTAAACTCCAAAAACATTGGTTATCTCAGCTACACAGCTGAATTAATGAAGCATTTGCTCTCTGGTCTCTGAGCTCAGCTTGCTGTTCTTCACTTAATTCAAAATGGACCCATTAAAGTAATTTTTCTTTTGTGTTAACTTAGTGTTACTATTCCCTTCCTGGAAAATGGTGGAACAATGAAATAAAGTAGAGTTAGTTTTCCATGGACCTCTCAAGTCCTGATTTATGCTATTAGAGTAGAAAAAGAATTCCTAGAACATAAGTGTTAGTTGTTGGGTACCGGACTGGTTAACATATTTTCTAATTTAGATTAGATACCAAATTTGTGATTTTGAAAGCTTCAGAAAGATTCCCCAGTTCTGATGATTTTACATTCTTTTTTCATCACAAACTTGCAATGCAGTTAACATCCACTGTGAGGACACATTACTTTTATTCTGCCTGAAATTAAAGGGGAAAATAATGACCTGTGTCTCTCAGATCACCAGCTCTGGTCCTGGCCAGCTTGGCTTTAGCGCTGTCATTGGCATGAGGGTCATCCTCGTTGGTGAAGAGCATGATCCTTTTGTGGCTCAGTCTGATTCGGACATCACTGAAGAGATTAGAGCAGGCCCAGAGCGCTTCACCCAGCGAGTAGTCAGCATTGTGGCCAAAGGTCTCACGGAAATGTGCTCGTCCTTCATCTCCCCTGTATTGGTCCAGCTCTAAAACACGCTTTGCACCTGAAGGGAATAACAGCATTCACATGCATTGGAAATACCGAAAGAAGTACCACAAACTCTTTTAAATACACACCGAAGGTCCATTACAGCTCATGTCTCAGCAATGTCTCCTAATGTCTCTGTGGCCGTGCCCTTCCCACACCTGGCTGAGAAAATTGTTCAACATAGCTTAGCACTTGCAGTATTGCAAGCTGGTTACCACTTCAAAGTACCTACTAGGGCCAATAGGACACAAAGTGCCCTGGCACCAATGCAGGGCTCTTCCTTTTGGGGGAGGGAAACAGGTGGGATCAAAGTATCGCAAACCCTCTACCCTGAAAGGTGAAGCGCTCAGCAGAAAAGGCAGCAATTGCACCCACTGCAGAGGCACGGCAGACTGCTCCACCACGAGAGAAAGCAGAGACTAAAATATATCCTGCATCTCAAGAGCACATTAGGAAGGCGGAGAATTCCTCCCACTCCCTTGCCTCTCATGTCAGAATGTCAGATAGAATCAACCTAGAGGTCAGATGCAGCCCATAGAGCAGCACATGGAGCACAGCAACATTCAGGGCAGGTGTTGACTGCCTTTTTAAAGCTCTGCAGATTATTCCAGCCCAACTATGACTCCTTTTCCCACCCAAGAGTGGGTTCTCTCTCCCATAACTCTACAAAAGGAGATAAGCTTTCTTTTTTCAACTACTGCATTCTGCAGAGATTCTTTCTCTGCCCTTCACTCAAATTCTATAGTGTTTTTGAAATCTCATCTGAAAATGTCTTTTCCCCTGCTATTTACTATTTTACTTTAATATCCTCAGCTGTCACCTAATTAATAACATAAGTGATCATAATTATGTACTACTTAATAACTACCTATAGTATTTCTTCCTTCTCCAGAGCACACTGCTCGCCAGGGGCAGCAAATTCTTTTCCTTTTTAACAACACCCAGTTTTCACCTGCACTGTCTTTATCAGCATGGCAAAGCTACTGCCTCTAATGCAGGAAAAAGGGCAAGGAGGGAAGGAGGACAAAAAAAGAATGAGCAAGAAACCTAAGGCACTTGCTGCCAGAAAAGGGGGAAGAACCTAGGGCAGACTTGTCAGGTCCCTATCGTAATTAATTTTGAAACTAGGACAAGGCACAGTTCTTTCAGGAAAACCCCATGTGTTATTAAACCGGCACCTCCTAGTTAAGAAAATGAAATCAAACCTCCTCAGAGACGAAGGCTGCTATTACAAGCTAGTAGACAAAACACCCCGACAAGACTCTTAGCTGTCAGAGAATTTGTCACTATTAGTATGCATTCTTTACACTCCTACTACCTTCTTCAATTCAGCATCTGGGACTTGTTATCAAGCAGATGCTAGGTAATTCTATGAAATTCTGAAAAAATGGAAGAGCTAAATTCAAGAACTGCAAAATTCATTATGAAAATGAGAGACGGAATACCCCAAAACAAGTTAACATACTGGACAACCTGTTCTAGCTGACCCTGCTTGAGCAGGAGGGTTGGACAAGATGACCTCCACAAATCCCAACCTCAGCCATTCTGTGATATTCTCCATCAGCTGGCATCTGTGGTGCCTTAGCACTTACGTGCACTTTTCTGAAGTGTGGCAGACATATGATGGGCTTTCAAAAGTTCTGCTGAGATCCTTTTAGGTTTAGCAGACAGCAAGTAAACCACCACATTGAAAAAGAAAAAAAAACATTGGCAAGGGATCTGAACAAACTATAGGAGAAAAAGCTAAGCTTCCACTAAGTTTCTAAGCTTTCAATACATTTCTAAACTTAACCTCCCCAAGCATCTCAGTAACAGGAATTTTTTTGTTTATCTGATAGCTCTCTGTTTTCAGAAAGACTAGTTACTGACAACACTACTACACAGATTTCCTTACTCCATCTTTCTATATAACCTTCATATCACTTTACTGCCTTTACCTGGATTATCCAGCGTCTGAAGAACATAAATGTGCTTGAAATCTGCCGAGTTCTTGTTCTTTTCTGTACCATAGAACACAACACTTAACAGGTCCCTGTCACTACTAATAATTTTGCTGGTATACACATTCCGGATGCACTGAAAAAAAGAAATGCACACAGATCAAAATATAAAGAAAATCAGTTGCAGTAACGGCGCAAAAGTTTTGTCTGTGGCAATCAGCAGTTTATACAAGTAGACTCTAGCAAACAGAAGAACTGTTACAAATGCTTGAAGCTAAATTTCACACAGAAAAATAATTTAAGATCTTGACTTTTTTGGCAGATTTTTTCAGTACACAGCCTTAGGTATTTTTCATTACCATTCCCTTCCTATGAGCCAAATTGATGAAATAAAGATCGCTTAAATACATCACCTTGAAGGCAGACTGATCACTCATTCTATAAACACATCCCTCCCCGAACTCTGGGCATGGCCCATCAGGCAACAGACCTCTCCAAACCCACAGCCATTCAGCAACGTGAGCAGCTCACATTTCACAATGGCTTTACACCACCAGATGAGGCAGAGCAACAACCCAGTGGCTACCCCCCCGGTGGTGAACGTGATCCCTGAATCATGGGGTCACGGAATTATTGGCGTTGGAAGGGACAGGGACCTTCTAGAGATCATCTAGTCCAACTCCCCTGTGGGAGACGGGCTAGCTGAGAAGGGTCACGTAGACGTGGGCCAGCTAGCCCAGCAAGAGCTTAATAAGCACCGTATTCAGCTTATCTAGCTCCCAATAACTGCAAGGCCTTGAAGTTGTTCTTCTGGCCTTGAAGGCAGCTGTGGTCCAACAACAGAATGTCTGTGATAAGGTAAACATGTAACTGTAAGAAAGGAATTTCAGGCGGAACTGTCTTTTTAGAACTAACCAATAATAAGCTCTCATTTTGCAATATGTATGAGCTAATTATGAGTGTGCATAAAAGAATGGTAGTGTGTCTAAATAAACAAAGCTTGCTGGTCACTCATATTGAGTGCTCATGTCTTCCCTCCGTCGCAACACTCCCCTGCCAAAGTAGGATTGCCAAGAGCACATTACTCAGGACTCCATCCAGGTGGGTCTTGAAAATCTCCAAAGAAGGGGACTCCATGACCTCTCTCAGCAGCCTGTTCCAGGGCTCTCTCACCCTCACTGTAAAGAAGTTCTTCCTTATATTTAAGTAGAACTTCCTATGTTCCAGCTTCTGCCCGTGCCCCTTGTCCTGTCCCTGGGAACCACTGACAAGAGTCCGGCCCCATCCTCCCTCAAACCACCCTTTAGATATTATAAGCATTAATAAGGCCTCCTCTCACCCTTCTCTTCTCCGAAGGGAGAAGGGTCCGCGAAGGCCCCAGCGGCTCCCCAGCGGCCTTACCTGGATGGTCATGTCAAAGGGCGTCACTCCGTCCCCGTCGGGCTCAAACATGGCCTTGGTGGCATCGACTAAGAAAATGAGGCTGTCCCGACCTGAGAACCTGTAGTCCGCTAGGGAACGAGGTGGAGGGGGGGAAACAAGTCTTAGTGAGGGCAGCGAGCGCCGGGCTGCCCTGCGTGAGGGGACGGTGGGCCCTTACCGACAGCCTCCGCCCCCTCCTCCTGCTGCTCCTCTTCCTCCTCATCCTGCCCCTCGCTCCTGCCCCCTGGGTAGTAGGACCCCCACTCCGACATGGCTCCCGCCAGCACCGCGCCAGGCCCAAGAGGGGCGGCCCGTGACCCCACCAGCGGCGCGAGCCCGCTCTTCACCGGCCCTCAACGCCCGCCCAACCAACCGCCGCCGCCGCCACGCGCCGCAGCCTGCGACTCGCCACGGGACCCGCCTCCCATAGCAAACCTTTGACCAATCGCGAGAGGGGAAGGTCACCGCGCCCCGCCCCTCCCGCGGGAAGTCACCGCCTCCCCTCCGCAGTGATTGGTTGCGGAGGGAAAAAGAGTGGACGGGAGCGCTTGCCCGCCCTGCGCGTGACTCCGGCTCGCCAGCCAATGACAGGGCGACTTTCTCCATTCCTCTAAGCCCCGCCCCCGGGACCCCCGCCCCGGAACCGCCGCGCTGCATAACGGCGCAGTGACGGGACAGCCCAGCCGGTCGCCGGCTGCCGCGCATGCGCAGGAGGAGCGTCGCTCCCCCCCCCCCCC
>NW_015094506.1:5397631-5398242 GCF_001431845.1 Calidris pugnax | reverse complement strand
CCCCCCCCCCCCCCCCCTTCCGTCTGTCACCTCACGGTTTGGTGCCGCCGCACTCCGGAGCGGCGGCGGCGGCGGGATCGGCACCCAGGCTGCCGCTTTCCTTCCTTTTCCGCTTCCCGGCGCCCGGCGGCCGTCTGCCAGGGCTCCGGGTGCCCCTCGGCGGCCGTGCCCGCAGCCACATGGAGGAGCCGCTGGCTCTGCACCCCGTCAAGCTCTATGTGTACGACCTGTCCAAGGGCATGGCCCGGCGCCTCAGCCCCCTCATGCTGGGTAAGAGCACGGCGGGGCCCGGCCCGCTCTGACCCTCCTGCCGCCGCCTCGGGGCGGGGGGGGGGGGGGGGGGTTCCTCCCGTTACGACCGAGCAGCCGGGGTGGGTTTGACAGCAACGCTCTTCTGGGGTGAAAACCAGCGTGTTCCTGAAACGGTACAACTGGAATGTAGAATATTTCTTTTTTCACATCATTTCGTTTGTGGTGGGGTAAGTTGAAACAAGGGGAGGGACGCTCCAACTGTGCTTCTGCCCAAAGTGCCCCGAAGTGCCCCAGACTTGGATGGTTGGTCCAGGGAGCTGTGGCAGCTCTTCAAGCCAACAGCAGCTTTAAAACAGCGT
>NW_015094506.1:5378033-5396332 GCF_001431845.1 Calidris pugnax | reverse complement strand
GGGGGGGGGGGGGGGGGGTCGCGTTCTCCCACCCGCCTCGCCGGGAAACGGGGCCGAAACCGCTTCCTTCAGCCCCCGGGGCTGGCTCTTCCTGAGGGAGCGGCCCGCCGGGGAAGGGCTCCCTGAGGGAACGGGCGGTGCTGGGTGGCCGCGGGGGGCTGGGAAGGGGTGTGCGGGGCTGGCCGGGGGGGCTGGAACAGCGTGGGGTTGAGCCGCGGCATCCCCGGCCGCGGGACGAGCGCTGTGGGTGAGGCAGCGCCGGGGGAACGGGGCCCGGCCTCTTTTCCCCATCTGTCCTTTGCCCCTCGGTTGGCGTTATTTACTAAAGGCTAATGGCAAGTGTTATTTAGCCCCTGAAGCAAGGGAAAGCGCAGCTCCTGACGCCCCGGCTTCGGTGGTGCCTTGGCAGGAAGGCTGCAGTGGAAGAAAGCCTTCCGCTGTTTAGGGGGGACTGACTTCGAGCGGCTCCATGTTGTGGTGAGGCCGGGCTGGGCGTTGCACGGTTTGTGATGTGCGACTGGCCCCACCGTCTCCTGCCAGAGGGTCTGTGGAAGTTTGTTGTATGTCTTACGAAGAACGTGTGCGTTTCCAACTGAGCCTTCAGCTGGGGATGCGAAGGAAACTTAAGTTTTGCTTGAAGTTTTGACAGCGTGAATTGGGAACGCAATGAGAGGGTGGTTTATACCTGTTACGTGTAGACTCTGGCCTGTGTGAGACCGGCCGTCTGTGGGAGATGAGACTTCTCAACAGCTCAGAGTCTGAACAGATGGGCCCGTGTAATCTTGTTTTGCAGTTTGTTGGCATTCACTTCTCTCATCTGTCCTACGAGGAGATTCTGTGCTTTCCTGGAAGCTTAAAATGAAAGTCCAAATAATTCTTAGCATGAGATTTCATGTGTCAACAATAGGATTGCAAAGTTGAGAAGAAAATATTATAGATACCATTGCGTGCTCTGTTAGCCAGGCAGCAGTAACAGCTTTGGGAGGTGTGTATTTCCTACAATGGATAACCTCAAAACTTCTTGTGTGGTCAGAGTTGCTTCTGTTGTAGCCCTCAGGGAAGTAACTTTTCACCTGTTAGTTCGTGATAGCCATGTTTTTTCTTGTGCTAAGAGGTATAAATCTTAAAATACACATGTGTGCATAATTTATCTGTGTTTGAGGTGAGCAGATTTTAACCAGTCTTACTTAAAAATGTTGGTCCAAGCAAAGACTTGTACAGAAATAGGTTGTCACTGTGTGCAGCTCCATGCCAATCTCAACACAGATCAAGAGAAAGCTTTTTTTTCTCTCTCTTCTTACCCACAGTCTTAGGATCTGGTAGCTTTCTGAATTACCACTTAAAAACACTTAGTGCATGACTTCATTTTTGGTGCTTTCTGTGCTGCCCAGACAACAACTTTAAAACTTTATGTTTGAGATACAGTTTGCTGCTAAGTTTCTACGATTCTGAGTATCGAAAGGAGAATTTAAAAATCTGAACATTCTCTCGGTAGTGTGGGAAGTGTTGCTTGCTAGTACTGCCTGGTAACTAGCTGAGTTCAGACATGTTCGTGGAACAGGGCCAAGTAGGCCTGCGTGGTGACAGTGACAAGGCAGACTATGGAATATTTGGGATTATGTGGATCCAGTGACTGGATTCTCTGTAAAAGATCATTGTTCTTTTTTCCCTTCAAGTTAAGTATCTTCTGTGCGTTTTCACTCGGCCCTGTCATACTTTCGGGTTATTTTAGAAACCTCCCCAAGAGCAAAGCGATGTCTCATACACACACCTCTTTTTTTCCTTGAAGAACAACAAAAACTTGCTATTTCTCTGTACCTCAACTTTCATTGTCCTTTTTTGGGGGGTCAGTGGTGTTCATAAACTGAACATCACCAGGGAAAGTCATAGAAGCTGAAGAGGAAAGGATTTCTTAGATGATTTAGTGTTAAACATTAGTCATTTCTATGGCATTCCTTCTGTAGGTGCCAAGTTTTATTGAAACTATGCTTTTGCTTTGAGTGATAATGCTGTAACATTGCCTACATTTAAATACTTGTGTTTTAGAGAGAAGAAACAAATATAGTAATTGATTGTGCAAAAATCAATTCCTAGCACGCTTGAAAACAGCAGCTCAGATCCCTCTGCCAGAGGGGATGAATCTCTTATGGGGCTGACCACTGCGAGAGCATCACCACATGGTGTCTTCAGTTGTGCTAATAGGATCCGGAGGTATTATGGATTATATCAGTGTTCAAGGATCAGACCTCACTACTAAACATTATCCTGGCTTTTTCTGTATCAGTTCTCTCCATTGGTTTTGAATGATGAACCTGACAGACAAAGGTATATGACAGTGTTCATAGTAGGCTTTAGAGTGGCTTAGTTGTGCCCCTTGGACACATCTTCACTTTTCTAAGCAAGTTTCACTGAATTTCACTCTTTTTTTTTTTTTTATTTTTCACTGAATTTCACTTTTCTTTTTCACTGAATTTTACTCTTTTTCTACCCAGACTACTTTAGTTCTTCTTTCTTTTCTGTGAGTTTCCTGTATTTTTTCAGTGAATATTTCTATTCTAAAGCATACGTGACCAAATATTTTAGCTCAGTTGCCTTTGGTATCAGAAGTGGCACGTTTAATTTTTGCATGCTGTTGCTTTATCTGCATCTTCTCTCTCCTCCATTCTCAGTCTGTGAAACTACATTTGTATGCCCAACTACATGATCTAATAATAATAATTGTTAACCTGAATGCAATGAGATTTATGTTTTCAAGAAAGAAAATATAATCCACCTGATTCTGTGGAGGGTAGAAAGGAAAACAGAATAGTTCAGCTTGCAGTACTGATTTTGAAGTAAATGTCCAAAGGCAGAGAAATCTTTAAGGAAGATTAAAATCCTGTTGCATCATGGGCTTAAAGAAAAATGTCTTGCAGCTTTCAAAGTTCTCCTGTCCTGTAACTGAGGTTATTGCTCATGTGACCCACAGAACAGGAAGGAGATTAGTTTAACATGGTAGCTTTGGCTCAGTGTAGTATAAATTGAGTTGACTGGGAGTGTGTATGGGTTGAAATTTTTAAGTAGTGCATTCAGCTGTAGGGACTTAACAGCCCAGAAGGAATTGGAGTGAAAGGTAACTGCTAAAATGAGGTACCTTCTGCTTTGTTCCTTTTTTCCAGACCCAGCACATTATTCTGCCTTTCCTCCACCTGTTCTGAAGAGTTTTGAATTGCTCTCATATGAGATTCCATCAGCTTTGCTCCAGAGCATTTGCTAGGGATTTAATGAAAATCAAGTGCATTACCCTTCCCCAATCTAGCCTACTTTTTGCTGTCTCTAGGCTCCTCAAGGAGAAGGGAACTGAAGCAGGATTTTCCCTCTCCGTTAGCTTTTTTTGCTTCAGTTGAGCACTATGGGCAGCACGTAGGAGAAAGTGTTTGACTAATTAGGATAATTTTCAATTCAAAGAGGGCAGGAATCTTAATGGATTTGCCTAAGGAAATTGCAACAATATGCAAAAGCAATGCACTGCTAGAAATACCCACGCTGGTTGACCAAATTATATTGCTTCCAGTTCCACAGGAGACCAGTCCACTACTTTTTTGGGGGTCTGTTAGGGTCTTCTGGGGCTTGCATATCCGTTACAGAGCATAGATATGTTATTAAAATTACTAAGCTTCCTATTATTTCGTGACTTTACAGTTAAGGAACAGGGATGGATGGTCTAAGCTCTAACTGGGGTAAACTAAGTGCCCATCTCCTTATATTAATTCCTTCATGTCTAGGAACTCTCCTGCCCTTCAGTCTAGTAATTTGGATTAATATACAAATGCCACTTTGATTTGGTATTTAAAATGCACAGGAATAAACTACATCATGTGGCCCTCAAGATTAACAAATTAACTGTGCCAGTAAAATAGATTGGTGAGCATCTAATCTCCCTTTTGCTTGGCCTTCCAGATAAATCCAAGCATGGAAGTAATCCCGTTTGATTGTATTCTAAAATTATACAGGCGGGCTTGCTTGCTTCTTTCAGGATACCCTTGTATCCTAACAATCACAGTCTCCTGAATCAATTGTACAACAAACAAATAACTGCTTGGCTCTCCACTTTCCTATGACTAAGCTGATGGTCCTGGAATTGCTTAATGTATTTGAATATTGTTTTTTTTCTCATAGGTTTCTGGCTTGTGTAAGCACCGTGAAAGTATTTGAGCTATGAATGTTATAAAGGAAAATAACATTAAATAAAAAAACTTGTTTACTTGCCAGATGATACTCTGCCTCATTCAAATGATTTGAATCTTTGAGATGCTTAAGCCCACAGATCTATGCTGAATTGGCATCCCTCTTGGGTTCTAGTGAGTATTTTCAGGAAAGACGCATAAAAGCACCTCAGCAATTTAAAAAAAAAAGCCTTAAGGTATGTGAACAAATTTCCAAAGACTGACAAGCTATCACCCTAAACTCTCACAGATTTAACAGTAACTTTCATGTCCATGTTCGTGGTCTGCGACAAATGCAAGGTAGCTTGACTTGCATTAGCTCATAATGGAAGCAGATCAAATTGAGCTGAATTGCTCCAGGTTTACTTCAGGCTGAGCTTGCATACAGGCAGTGCCTGTGGGACACATGATACCTGGGAACTTGACCCTATGCACTAATTGTTATATGTTTAAGTGTGTCCATCTAAATTTGCAACACCCATTCCTGCTCAACAGCCCTCTGTCCCTTGAAATATTTCAACTCTTTGTCAGCATCTTGCTGTTTCTCTGTTTTACATGGATGAACAGTAGATGCCCAAAAGAACATCATCTCACCAGCACATTCCTATTCTGCATTATATGCATGTGCATCATGTGGGTTGGCTTTGATGTAGGTATTAAGTGAAGGGTAATGCCTGCAATTTAAAGGCTTTTGCAGCTCAAATGGAAATCACTGGGGAATCAGACTTTTCTATATAGTTAAAGACAGGCTCACGTTATGAGTAAATGTGTTGGTTTTGGTGGCAGTACCAGCCTATAGTTCTGCCCACATTGCAGTGTGTCACAGGAGTTTGGAGTGGAAGACCATGAAACACTATGATGTCTGCCAGTATCCCGGATGGTGTTTGCAATCCCTTCTTCTAGACCACTCAATTGACTATTTATGTAACCTCTGTTGCAATGTGGGATTATTTGGGGAGGCTCCCTGACAAGTTTGACCTATTTTTTTAAGCTGGACGGTGCTGCCAGAAGCAGCTTTATTGGAAAGTGTTGCTGCAAGGCCTGGATACAACTTGTGCCTTAGCCCAGCTACAGCAATACTGTATTCATGCCGTCACTCGGGCAGCTGGCTGTGGAAAGAGAAGTGCCAATCCTTGCTTGGTCATACTGTTGGAGCTGGTGTCTGTATCAAGCCTTTACATGCTGGGAGCAACGTATTTCATATATAGTGGACAACGACCAGGAGAAGGTGAGACCATAACTCCTCAGTGCAGGCTGCCCTGATTGCTTTACATGAGCTTGTCAGGAGCAGCAGTGGTTGTGAGCTGTCACCTGCTCTGTACAACATCTGAGCCTGGGAGAAGGGCAAGAGGAGTCATAGAGGCAAAACTTCGTGAGGAGGATGATGGTGTCCACGGACGGCTGTGCAGAACTTCTTACGTGATGCAACAGACAAACAACACTGAGATTCTTGCTGAGCAGCAGGAAAGGAAGCTGGGCAAATTCCTCAGAAGCTGGTGGCCATTGAGTTATTCTTCGGTCAGTCAGTTTGGAGCTGAGATGACAACAGTCAGCTGTGCAGTATGGGAAGCTGCAGCAGCATACTAAAAGTTTTTGGTCTTGGATGTTTCTGGGTGATGCCTATGTGGCCAAAAATGGCAGGTTTCTTCGGCACGGGGTTGCCCAACAATGTTGTTATCAGAGAGGCTTGCACTGCCTCTGACCAAGCATGGTCCACCAGTGGCACAAAGGGATTTTATTTTGTCTGCAGCAGGCTGGAGAGCTACCATGGATGCCTTATTGTCATTAGTGCTGCAGATCTGGCATGTGTTTTCCACAATGCCAGCCTGGTTAATGTCTTACAGGAGCCAAGGAAAAATAGCAGGTCAGCAGCTCCATTAAGATCATCAAACCAGTGCTTGGCACAAACTGACCTAGCTGAGCAGCCTCAGACAAACCTGCCTTGTGAAGATAAGCAGCTTCACTTGCCAAGAGCTGTTCTGTTGTTCCCTTGGCAGTTGCTGCCTGTTGTTGGCCACGGATTTTGTGTGTAGCAGCCAGAAAGGAGCCCCCCAGGGTTGGACTGCAGTCTAATGCAAAGTCCCTTTCCTGAATTCTGTTTGGGTTTTGTTCACGCAATCAGAGAATTGCGTTGGTGGAAAGGGACCTCTGGCGGTCTTGCTCAAGGTAGATCTGGCAAGAGCAGACTCTTCAGGGCCCTGGGCATCTGAGTTCCAAGTATCTCCAGGGGTGGAAATCCCACATGCTTTCTGGACCCTGCCCCAGTGTTTGACCACCTTCATGATAATTTTTTTTTTCTCCTCTTACTGAGTTGGGAATTTCCCAACTAGCACCTGTTTCCTTTCACTGCACACCTCTGATTAGAAAAAGGCTCTCTTTCCTCCATGCCCATTAAGCAGTTGTAGACAGCAGTAAGTACTCTTGGCCCTCTTGAGGCTGTACACGCCACTCTTCATACAGCAAGTGTTCTTGCCCAGTATGTCAGTGTCTTTTGTACTGGGGAGATCCAAAAGCGGACGCAGCACTCCAGATGTGGTCTCACAAGTGTCGAATTGGGGGAGAGAGTCCCCTTCCTTGAACTGCTGGCTGCAGTCTCCTAGAGCAGCCTGACATGTGGTAGCCTTTGCTGCAATGATCTTTTGAAGTAGGTGTTGTAATTGCGTGAGCAGGTTCCTGGCAGCACCTGTGACATTGTCAGCATCTGCTATAACTCCTTCTCCTGCACAAAGAATTTAGGTGCAAAGTGGTAACTGTGGAAAGTCTTTCATTGTTGTTTGCTGGAAATCTGTGTGAAAGTAAATATTAAGATGTTCTTTTTCTGTTTGGCAGACTAAAGGACAGCTACAATTCTAGCTTGGGCTGCCCTTGAAATGTTTTCTTTCTCTGCCCTGAAGGATAAAGTTCAATATTCTAGTGGAAAACGGTGACTTATTGTGAACAAATGTGTAATAAAATATTAACAGTTATGCAGAGCTTGAACTATACAAAACCAAGCGGTGGAGCCTGCCGTAGGCCAGGTGCTAAAGTGAGGGCAGTGCACTGTCCCCTGCCTTGCGTGTTGCTGGTGAGCCTGCAGAGTCACTGGTTTCTGGCAGCTCTAGAGCACAAGGTGAAAGTTCTGATGGAGAAGATGTGGGACCAGAGGATCAAGGAGCGCAACAGGGTGGGACAGGCCAAAGGGGCAGCAAATTCTCTTAAGGTGTTGCAACAGACTGCTCCACTTCTCTCATCATTGGTACTATCTCTTGGCCTTCATCCTACTCCACACCTACGTTTCTGTGCGATGGGTTGACAGTGAATATGCTTGCTGCCTGGCCATGATCCATGGTAGTGACAGATCAGTCCACCTACTTCAAAACCGTGTGTGCTCGATTTGACTGATGTCTCTATTGTCACAACAGCCTTTTCCTTGCCTCCACTCTTACACAATCCTCGTCTGAAGCAGCTATCAAACTCTGTGCCTATTTTGTTTCAGACTTGAGCAAAAGAATTATGGTAGTGATTGTTCCTTGCTTGGCCATGTAAACATCCATTTATCCAAACTCTTGAACAATTATCCTCATCAGTTTCATTCCTCTGTTCTAGCCAGTTATGATGATGACAGAAAGTTGGTTCTGCCCAAGAGAAAGAACTCATGAAGAACTACTGCTGCTTGGAAGCAGCATGTTTGCTCCTGGCACTCGGAGACCAAAGCAGCTCCAACAGAGAAGTAAGAGGGTATAAGACCCTCTGCCTATAGAACAGGAAAGGCCATCGCCTCCTGTAGGCCATTGGTGCTGTGGCACTGGTCTAAGAAAGAGCAGTCAGAGAATGTCTTTCCATAGAACAAGTGGAACTGGGACAATTACCCCATCACTGCTACCACACCAGGTATCTTAGAAGAACCTGGACACCAACAGAAGAGTGACCCCTAAAGTGTATCTGTCATAGCGTGCTGTTGCTACCTACAAGTTTACAAAGGCATACAATACCAGGGACTAAGCCCTTAAGTTATGATAGATATAGTCATTGACCCTGGAGCAGTAACAACTGGTGACCCTTTGAAGAGATGTTTGATCTTGAGATCCTGCTGTGAACAAGGAGAGGTGTAAGTTTCCCACTTCCGGGGAGCTGCAAAAGCATTTCAGAAAGGACTTTTTCTCAAAGACACAATGATATTATCAGTTTAGTGGTGCCTGAAGCAAATCTTGGCTGCTGCTGTGTTCTACAAAGCACACAACTTAAATTTAGTAAGTTCTGTAAACTTCAACCCTGCCCTTCTGTCCCCCACTTAAGCTGTTAGTTTTTAAAGGCAGGGGGAGGAAGCCATGGAATAGATCATAGAGACTAGCTCCACAGATCATACGGTCAAGTAGGATCTCTCTCAAGTTCCTGGGAAAAAAGACTGAACACTCTGTGCTGGCTGTCTGCAATTGTGAAATCAGTGCAAAATTCAACTCTTTTGATTTTGAAGACTTTAATTTTAGGGGAAGGTTTATTTTCTGTGTCTGTAGAGAAAAGCCCAAGGAAGGTAAGCACTGGCAGGATAGGATGGTGCTGCCAGCTCTGCATGCAGGAGGAAAAGAGTACAGCAGTAGTGTGGACCAGAGTAGTTCATTTGAAAGAAAGACATTTTGTTTCTTTAGAAGTAATTCTGGGATGAAGTCTTTGGGATTACTGTAATGGTGAGATAATAGGCATGGTTCCTTAGTGACTGACAGAAAGTAGGCTGAAATCTGGAAAATACATTGCTAATAACTCTTCTTTTCTCTGCATACAGGGAAACAGCTGGATGGCATCTGGTAAGTGACTAGATTTAAATTGCATAATGTGTGTTAAACACTGTATGGTGTAGGAAGTATTTTCAATAGGAGATTATATATGCCTCAGATTTAAGAACATTTTGGTGCTGAAGGGAGACCAAGGCACTTTCTGTTCCTGAATACAGATTGACAGTAAGATGGTGTACAGTCAGGTGCTGGTTAAAGCTCTCCATTCAAAGCTCTGTGGACCCCATGAAAAAAAGTGTTGGTAGCAGTCATTGTGTTTTAGTGCACTTGTACCCATTTTCAAGGGTAGGATGTTGTCCTTGTCCCAAGCACTTGGTCTTCTAATTGCAGGCATGTCTAAACATGAGAGTAAAAGAGTAGGTGGGAAGAAGGTATTACAGAACCAGGCCTTCTGGCACTGAAGAGCAGTGGCTATATTTGGTTACAAAACACCTCTCAATTTGCTACATATATAACATCCAGGGTTTAAAAAGAAAGAAAAAAAGGGGGAAAGGGGCACAAAAAAACCCCAAACCCTTTGTCCATCTGTCTTCCCTCTCTATTGATCTGTCTCCAGTGGTTGTCTGACCTTCTTCTCAAGTCAGGGTCTATCAGACATGTACAACTTCTGTCAATGTGGAAGCAGGACTAACTCTGTCCCTCTGTCTCTGTGGGTTCACCATCAACCCTTTAGCTGAGAGAGGCTGCTGGAGATCTTGTACCAGTGTGGCAGTCCCTCTCTTCCCATGTTCCTTCATGTCTGGGCACCTAGCTAAGCCTGTTCTTTCCCAACCATTTACAGAGTTACAGTAGGCTTGGTAATCATTGCTTCCATATCCATTCATGTCCCAGCAGATCCTGTTCCTACTCACAGAAACACATTGACCTTTTCTTTCAGTTATTAACTTCATGATGTCCTTAAGCACGTAATTTTACCAGTGATTTACATGCTAGGTTAAATATTTCCTTTGTTTCACCAATCTTTTGTTCTCTGTGGCAGGCACACCTCCATAATAGTCCATAAGGATGAGTTCTTCTATGGCAGTGGAGGAATCTCCAGCTGTGCACCTGTAAGTCAAACTTATTTTTCTGAGAAGGTAATTTTGTGGTAGGGTTACCTGATCAGAATTGCTTGTGTCACTGTCTCTTCTAAAAGCAGCAAGAGGTTTCTGAATTCAGCCAGCTGTGGCTGCTTGCCATGGTTGCCCAGGGCATCTCAGGAAAATGGATCATGGACAGTGGGTTTAAGCCCAACTAAATGCAGGTTGGGGCTTGCTTCTGCTGATAGACTCTATTCAAGACACCTTCTGCAGCTGCATTGCCAGTGACACCTTATGTAATTTTGTATGAATAGGTTTTACGTGCAGACTCAGCAACTTTTTAAGATGAAAAATACAAAAAAAAAAAATCATGATGCTTTGTCAGACCTTTCCATTCTCGGAGAGGCAAAACTGATGGGCCGTTCTTCTAAAGCAGAATATTGCCATGGTTTAGCACTTTCATCATAAGGAGCCACATATACAAGCTGAAACTTAAGTTACATTATGTCCTGTTCTCTGACTGGAGAACAGAGGAGGCCAGTAGGGCTTTTTGCTTACCAAAAGTCCTCCTCCTGTGCCTGGACAAGCCACGATAGCTCTATTCACTAGAGTCCTCCAAAAGATTTCAGTCTGTCCATTTAACATGGTCTTCTGGCTGTTAATTTTTACAGGGAGGGACACTTCTTGGGCCCCCAGACTCAGTTGTTGACCTGGGAAACACTGAAGTTACAGAAGAAATTTTTCTAGAATATCTTTCCTCTTTAGGGGAATCGATGTTCCGGTAAGTAGCAGCTTGTGCTATAAAGTCTGTATAACAAAAAAAAAAAAAAGCCTTTAGGGCAAGGAGTGTAGAATGGAGGAAGGTATTAGGAAACCAGTCCTGCTCACAAAGCTTTGTCTGCTTTGTGTGTTATTTGGTACTCTCCGAATATGAGACTGGAACTGATACACCAATGCACAAAGAGCTACCAGCTAGGCAACCCTCTGGTGTGCCAGCCTTGAGCTAAGCTGGGAATGCATTCTGCCAGGAAGTCTTTCACACTGTTTTTCATAAAGTGGAATAATGCCTGAAATGCCTTTGAGAGAATCACCAGGGAAAATGAAAGCACTATATGAAATATTTCAGTAAATAATGCTTTGCCCGATGAGTCATAGGTGAAGTGTTGTAGTAAAGCTGCCAACTTTCAGATGAGTAAAAGCAAGGTCTTGGCTGTTAAAGAGTCTAGTCTGCTTCTCAAAATAATAGGAAACAGTAGCATTTAGTGTTCTGGCTAAATTTCAATGTCAATAATTCTCGTGATTGCTTTTTATTCTTTCTGTGGTGTTAATTGAAGAAACCTGACCTCACTTTTCCTTCAAAAAAAATTGTATAAAGTCAGTGATGCAGAGAGATGTCATTTTCCACCCTGATTCACTTGAATGTGAAGGTGAATTGATGTCTGTACTTTACCTATTTGTCTTTGAATTCTTTGTGGAAAGAGAAGTGCTAATGTAAGGAGATGTTCCTCATTAGGGGTCTAAGTTTTTCTGCTGGTTAGATTTATTGCTGAGTCTGTCTTTCTATGGTTCAATTCCTTTTCTGTTGCACAGGGGAGAGTCATATCACCTCTTTGAACATAACTGCAACACCTTCAGTAATGAAGTGGCACAGTTCCTGACAGGAAGAAAAATCCCTTCTTACATCACTGACCTTCCAGCTGAAATTCTTGCCACGTGAGTATGCATTCTGCTCCTCTCTGCACTGTATGGCTTCATGCTAATGCTTAAACATTTGACAGAGCCAGCAGTACCAGTTTATCCTGGCTCTCTCTGAGAACCAACATAAAATGAAGAAGAGGATGCGATTTGCTTTACTTCAACACTTACAACACTGTACGACAAGTGCTGATTGGCACTGGCGTTACTAAGGAGACAGAAGGTGGTTGTTCTGCCATTAACTTAAACTATTTGTTTTGTGATGGTCTCTTATATGTGACCAGACAAGCATAGCAAGTTTCAGAAAATGATGCCTTTTCTTTTTTTTTTTTTTCTTAAGAAACCACTATCTCTTAAAGGTCATTTCTCTTGCTCTAAGCACTGCAATTGCAGTGGAGATGTCAGCTTTGCTTGTGAAGAGGCAAGGGAGATGTAATTTTAAAATTAACGCTGCAGTCTTAAAGCTAGGACTGGATGGAAAAACAACATATGAAAAAAGAGGAAATGAGGAATTCCTGCCTGGTACTTCAGCTCAAGATTTTATTTTTTTTAAGCGCTTGGCTAGTGAGGATCCCAGTGGGATGATTTGAGCTCCATCATTTAGGTCTTATTTCTCATAACAATGGTATACCACATTATTTGGGAGACGCACGTCTGCTACCCTGGGCTCCTATCACATCAGATCTCTCGAAAATCAGATAAAGTCTCTAACAGAGTGAGTCATATTGAAAGATAAACCAGGTGCTACAGATTGCAACAGAAATTCTGTGAGGGTTGAACTATTGTCTTATAAGGGAGCTAGAGGCTATTCTTCTAGCAGTCTTTGATACTGATGTGATACTTAATGGAGCTCTGCAGTTGCATAACAGGGATTTCGTTCACACACTTAAGTAGAATAAATTACTAAAAGCTGGTTTTAGACACGGTATTACCACATTAGCAGTCTGGGCATGTTAGGACTCGGAACTAGCTTATATAAAATCATGTTAAAGAGAGTTTATTCTTAAACTAATTTAACCTATTTAAGATACTTATTTATTGGTTTTAGTTTGTAGTGGAAGTCTGTTCTTCAAATTTGCTTCTGTGATGTTGGTTTGATTGCACTCTAGGAAGTGAGTGCTCTACAGTAGTAAATGGGAAAAGTTGTTCATCAAGTAAACTGTTTGAGATGTTTATTTCTTTACTTTCTCAGACCTTTTGGACAAGCTTTAAGGCCCCTCCTGGACTCCATCCAGATCCAGCCACCCGGAGGAAATACCTTCAGCAGACACAATGGACAGAGCTAACAGGAGTGACCGAGTGTGCCCAGCCTCACCAGGCCTCTTCCTTTTTAAACATGAATCTACCAGATTTCTATTTTATAATTTCCCATCAGAATTAACTCTACAGAAGTTACAAGACAAGATCTAAAATTTCCTAGGGAGAGGATTTATCAGGGTGCATGTAAGACAATGCTACCAAAAAGATTTCCATAATTTCTAATAGTATTATACTAATTTATAAAGGTTGTCTTGTCGGAGTAGGCTGACAGTTTCTAAGTAACTCCCATGCTTATAAGTGGGAATTTGTTCCATGAGCATTCAAAGGCCCATTATACAATTTGGAGTAAATAAGAGTATGTTCTAGCCATCCCTTGCAGGCTTGCATCTCTTTCTCCTGTCACTGCTTATATTATGGGGGTATTTGCTGAAGTCTGTAGCAGAAAGACAAAGGAAGTATTGGTGGCCTAGGAAGTGAAGGCGTCCCAGGATTAGTCTTCTGCGTATTTCATTGACAATATATTACTTGCTCAGGGGAAAGGCTGAACTCATCTGATTAGAATATTTGCAGTGGCACAGCTGTGTGTGAAAGGTGATCAAGCTGAACAGTGTGTGTATCGCACTCAAAAGTTGAAACTTTCAATGGGACTAGTGGTGTGTGGGAGGGAGGCTGGAACTGAAGGTTACCAAGAGCCTTGTAATGTTAGATCCAAGAGTTATGGGAAAGAACCAGCTGAAAGAACAGAATCTCGTGAGTAGAAGTGGTGGAAACAAATTTCGGGTGAAAGTAAAATGAAGTGAAATGTTTCCTTTTCTCATATGTAAGCTTATCAGCAGATAGACAAAACCTTGTTAACTATTTATCTTTGCATAAGAGCTGATTTTTTTTTTTTTTTTTTTTTTTTTTTATACAACAAGATACCAGTAAATATATCTTCCAACCCCTTTCAGGAGACCTGACAAAAAGCAGGTACCGCTTTTTTGGAAGGTTTTGCTTTTGCGTTTGTTTTTTTTTTTTTTTTTTTGTTCTTGTTGGTTGGTTTGCATAAAAGCTTATTTTTTTTTTTTTTTTTTTTTTTTTTACCAAGCCAGAGTTACAGTAGAGTCAGGCAGGGATAGCATGGCAACTGCATGATAATATAAGGTGGACCAATTCTGCCTTCAGTATCTAGTTGCAGACACAGTAGGAGTTCCAATATTTTTTGACGTTGCTATCCTTTCCAAAGCAGTCAGGCACATCACAGACAGGGCTCTGCTTAGGTGTAATACAAATAGGTGATAGGTCTCCTCAAATGTAAAGAAAATGAGAAAAAGTAAAATTAATCTTTTCTATGGAACGATTGAGTTTATTGGGATACATGCAGAAGCAGTCCTGTCCTTAGGTTGATGTTAGATTGTATCAATACTGCATCTTCTAGATTAAAATTCTTACAGCTTTGCAATTATTTGCAGTGGAAAAAGATCAGGGGAATGAAAGAATAGGCACAATGATTTCTTTTCATGCATGTATATACGCTATTTTCCTGACGAATTCTGAAACAATAATATTTAGGAAGTAACACAAGAAAGATGCTGGACAACCCCGAAAACATTGCTGATGCTCCATAAATGGGGATCGTGCGTGCGAGATGCTGCTGAAAAAAAGCATCTATGCAAATGTGTAGCCCTTTGTCCAGTGCTTTGTTGTGAAAAGTATTGCTGCAAGTTCAGTCCTGCATCTCAAACTTCCTGCACTGGAAACTTCTTGCATACCTAAAGGAGATTACTTTGCTCTGCTGGGTTCTTTCTCACAGAATAATACAGCTTGATAAGTTTCTTATGCTGTTACTCAGCGTGGACTATAATGGTTCATATTTTTGAGGGGATGGAATGGAGGAAAACTGCAGTTTAGTCACTTTTTTTCAAATTCTCTGTTGCCCCTGCACCTTGTGGAGTCACTACATGAGTGGAAACAGGGCAGTGTCAGTCCCTTTTGCAGTTTTGTGTGTACCTGCTCTCAGTGCGCAGCAGTGGCCCTTGCAGCCCAGATTTTTTTTTTTCCCTTTTCCTTGTCACTCTCTGCGTGTGCCATCAATTTCTCCTTAAGCATTTCATTTGATGGACTGGACTTGGAGACAACTGTAGCAGTTAGTACAGATCAGTTTATACCAAAGCTTTTGATCTTTCCCCATCAAAATGTCCTGTTTGCAGAAAGCATTCTATAATAAACCGTTTATGAATGCCTTCTGGTGCTCCTGGAGGAAGGATTGGTGTTTGTTTTCTGCAAAGCCACAGCTTAGTTTTCCTGTTTAGTATCTATATCCTCTCCAGTCTTTTCCCATACCTATTCTGTGAAGAGTAACCAGTCTCTCATCTTAACACACACATGACTGTGCCACAAAATGCTGTAGCATGTTAGAGATCTTGGAGCTTCCTCAGTTGAACAGGTATACTTAAGCTGATAGAGTGCAGCCCAACATCTATGTCTGTTAGTTTGGTACCTGCAAGCAGCACAGCTGTGGGTGCTTGTTCTTTCAGCCAACTACCACTTCAGGCACAGCTCCCTGTGGTGGAAACACTGGTGCCACTGTTTCTGCCCTACACTCTTGCACAATGAGGGTATCCCCTGTGTGTCCACTACTTTAGAGGTCCTGACCCTGTTTTCTGCTTGGCTGCCTACTTCAGGACTTCTTACATCCTCTCAGGAGGCAGGAAAGAAAAGGAAGATGTTCACCCCATGCATTTTGCAATCTGCTTTTGCCCCCCTGCCCCGAGCAGCCCCTTTGCAGAGAGAATGCTGCTACTTTAAGGTCACTGGGTAAAATTTCACTCGGCCTTATACTATTTGCAATAGCCAAGGAGCTCCTGGAGGGTGTCCTGGGCTCGGGGCCTGTTCTGTGTTTCATAGCAACAGAACTATAGGAAGGAATCCCTTTTCCTTGGTCTTACTGGGTAACAAGACCCCCGTAGGCCTCTTAGGAAACCCATTTTCTCCAAAGATGTTATGTGTAAATTGCAGGACTGTGTCCCCAATGTTCCACCCAGCCATAGCTACTCATAGGAATATAAACTAGACTGAGAAGTGTATGTAAGTGTATATAGGTGATGAACTTCAGCCAGCTGATTGACAAAGGGGCAGGGAAACTGAACTCCCGAAAGGGAACAGAACGCTTTTGCCCACACTTACTATTCTCTCTTGTATTGCTGGGGTTCCCCCGTGCCATTTTAAAAGTGTTAACAGCGTCTTTAGGCAGAAAGTGATGTTTTGATTTATTTGTGTTTTTTTTTCTATTACAATAAAAATAAATACAGCAAGTTTACCTGTTTTAATGTTGGTGTCTACACAGCTGCCCAGCGAATGCAGCTGATCAGAAGTCGTCATCTTCCCTCTGCTCCCAACTGGAAAGTGCAAGTGAAAGAAACTGTCTGAGCAGTTTATCCGAAGTAGCAGTAGCTACTGCCCTTTGCTAAAACTGGTCACAGGCAATGTTCTTATTTAAGTTTGGGGAAACTTTCCTTCTGTAAGCACTGTGGTATTTTATCAAGACCATTGAAGGCTGGACTGTGGGTATTTTGTGCAGCCCTTGCTCATCTAAGTGTGCAAGAATGAAACGTCTAATGTCTGCTGTTGAAGAAGAGGCCCAACAGAGCTTAAACATAGGAAAAGGCTCCAAGCTTTTCCTGGTTGTCTTGATGCTGCTACTTTCAAAAGGAAGAAAGCAGCTTTAAGGAGACTTCATGCCTGGGTTCTTCTGGAGCTGCAGAGGGGATAGTGGCAAGGATTATGCCCCTTGTGCCTCTGCCCACTCGTGGGCTGTTGAAGAGCAGGGGAAATATCTGGCTCTGGGGAATGAATAAATCCTGCTTGGATTCAGCCTTCTGAATGCATATTGACGGCATCCAAATGATAAACCACACAGTTCCCTCTTTGTATAATGGTCTGTATCAGTGCAATACAGAAGAGGGCTTGAAACTGAAGGGGACTTTAACAAAGATTCATGATTGTGTTTTTTTTGGCCTGTGTTACTTGGTTGTGATGCTGGTTTGCTATCAAGCACCAGTACGAGCCCCACATAAAATACCTGGGAACATGTATAAAAGGAAAACCTTAACTTTGATGGCATCTCTAGACAGAGCGTAAGCCAGCGCTCACAGCCGCTCACCTTCTAAACCTCAAACAAAATATTTGCCCTTGCTGCTAGTTTTATTCATGGCGAGGGCTGCTGCCTATCTGAGCAGCAACCAAGGCAATGCATCAAGCGTGGTTTAAGTGCAAAGTGTTAAATAACGGAATCAGCCGCAGGGGCCCTGTTCTTGGAGATAACCCAGATGAAGACACGAGCACAGCTGTATCCAGCTGTGCACTCCACCAAAAGGCAGACTCATGTGGAAGCCAAGATGGCACAAGTCCTCATCAGGTGATACCAAAAGGCGGTCGGGGTGCTGGGAGAGGTGTTTCGACTTCAGCAGAGTTTCTAGACCAGCGTGACAAATAAGCTGGAGAAGGCACCTCAGGTAGTTCCAAGTTTTGGGAAGCTCTCCTGGCAGCATAAGTGCCATGGCACAGTGGGAATTTAAAAATGTGCACACTGACCCGTATTTTAGCAAACTTCCTAATTCTGGGAAGCGCCCCGAGGTGGCACTGCTGCCTTGCAGTGTGGGCATGCACCTGAGCCTGGGGAGAGCAGCTCCTGCTTTTGGCACCTCCAGAGAAAGGTCAATGCAAGAGGCCAGGGGGGAAGCCTCTCCTGGACAAGAAAGCTGTGGGTAGGAGCAGCCAGGAGACGAGACCAGGAGACAGCTTGGACTCCAGCAAGAAACAAGTGCCACCATGATGCTGCGGCAGGAGGGAGCTGGTGGGTTTTTCCAAACATCAAGCTTCTTCCACTCAAACGTGGGAAATCTTATCCTTGTACTGTGGCCACAAACCAGCACATAACACTTTCTAAGGCTCAATTTAAAGTTTAGAAAGCAGGTGGTATTTATCGCGGTGCTGGGTGCACAGGGGATAGCTCCTCATTGTGCACCCCGAACGCTGTTGTCAAATTAAATTTATACCCAACAGGTATACATATTCAATATAATCTCAAGAAAACATTAGCATATTCATTGCACTTCCGAGAATTCATTTACATACTACACTAAGCTTTACACTACACGAGGACCTTCTGGTGGTCCTCGCCGGTCGTCGTCTTCTTCCTCAACCTTCCTCTTCCCCACCCGTCCTTCGGCTTGCTCTTTCACGTCGGCCAAACCTTCTAACGGCTTCATCGCGCCTTGAAACTAACGATCCCCTTGCCACCAGCTGTAATGACCATATTTATTGCATCCCTGCCTTCGGTCCCCGTCTTCCCGGGGTCGCGCCGTCCTCCC
>NW_015094506.1:5377596-5378023 GCF_001431845.1 Calidris pugnax | reverse complement strand
CCCCCCCGGGGGGGGGCCGCCGCGCCCGCCGTCGCCGCCTCCGTTGCGGTCCCGCCTCCCGTTCGCAAGAGGCCGGGATGGCGGCGGCGGCGACACGGGGTCGGGTGCTGTGCCTCTTCGATGTGGACGGGACCCTGACGCCGGCTCGGCAGGTAGCGAAGCTTTATTTGGATTTTTATTATTTTCCTGGGTGGAGGGAAGGGGAGGGGAAGAAGACAGCATGGCGGAGCTTGTCCTCACCCCGCTGCTTTCCCCCCGCACCTCCGCTCTCCCCAGAAAATCGAGCCGGAGGTGGACGCCTTCCTGCGGGAGCTGCGGGAGAGGGTGCAGATCGGCGTGGTGGGGGGCTCCGACTACGCCAAGATAGCCGAGCAGCTGGGGGACGGGGATGAAGGTGAGACGTGGGCGACGAGGTGGGTGGTGTGCC
>NW_015094506.1:5363019-5377251 GCF_001431845.1 Calidris pugnax | reverse complement strand
CCCCCTTCCCCAAACCTTCCCCTGGGGGGTCACCTCCATCCTAAACCCCACGGCTCCTTCTTCCTCTGCGGAGAGCGGGCAGGGATGCTCCGAGCCAGCTCCAGCTCCCCACAAGCTTCATCAGGGCTCTGACAGCTCCCACCCTTTGCCCTCCCCCCCAAAGCCCCTTGCAGATTTTGCCTCCACGGTGGGGTCTCCGGTGGGTTCCTCATCATGTTTGAAGAGGAACGTGGGGTAGAGGAGATAGTGGGAGGGCGAGGGGGCAGCCCCCTCCACCTTGTTTCCCTCCTCTGGCATGGATGCCAAGCGTGGCTGGGCTCCCGGCTCTGCCTCCTTAGCGGGGGGAGGCCAAGAAATCCCCGGCTGCTGAGTCGGCAGCGCTGTGTGTCCGGGCTGCAGGAGGGGCTGGAGTTAGATAACCAGTGGCAGCATCACCCCAGCACCCTTCCAGCGGGGAAGGGGGGAGAGAGAGCAGAGGAAGGCGCACGTGGTTGAAAGCCTGACATTTTGGAGCCCTTATCTTTGTCCTGCCACTGATTCAGCCCGTGACCTCGGTCAGGTCGTTTCCCCCTGCCTGCGTCAGCTCTCCACCTGTGAGCAGAAGATAATCTCCTCCCCTGCTTTGTGGAGAGTGAGGAGGGAGGATGGTTGGTGGCCCTTTGCGGAGCACGGGAGATGGGGAAAGCATGGCACTAAGGAACCGGGATGATGGCTCGCTCAGTCCTGAGCCCAGTCCTTCTGGCCCCTTTTCCCAGACAGCACTCATGTTCCCTCTTTTGCTTCCTCCCCCCCTCAGTCATCGATAAGTTTGACTACGTCTTCGCTGAGAATGGCACGGTGCAATACAAGAACGGGCAGCTGGTCTCCAAGCAGGTAGGTCCAGCTCCCCTTGCAGCCATGGCTCTCCTTCCCCATGCCCCACGTGCCATAGGGAGCAGCACCTGGCCCTGGGCAGATGGGCAGCTTCCTCCCTTTTCCCCAAATACCACATCTGAATGTCCCGATCCTTTGGGTCATGTTCTCGGGTGGGCTTCAGGGGAGGTCAGGCATCTTCCTCACTCCCCCTTCTCCTCCTGCAGGCCATTCAGGACCACTTGGGGGAAGAGCTGCTGCAGGATCTAATCAACTTCTGTCTCAACTACATGGCGCTGCTGAAGCTGCCCAAGAAACGGTAATGGCCCAAGCCCATGCAAATGGCAGTCATAGCACTGATTTCTAGGGAGCTCTGGGCTCCAGAGCTCTCTTAAGAACAGCTGAGCTACTGAGCTTGTCTTGCTCCAGGTTTTATCTTAGCATCTAGAGGCCCTGTGGAGGATCACTGTAGGCAAATAATGGAGGGGGGGGTCTTTTTTCTGGAGAGTCTGCGCTGTTTTTTAGCATAGTGCCTGTTCTTTTGCCCCTCAGATTTTCTTCCCTGGGGAGCAGGGTACAGCCACTGCCTGCATTAGGGTACAGCCATTGCTTGCATCTCATTTAGGACAATGGTACCAGCTCGTTACTGGCCAGGGTATCGGGCATCATTAGTTGTATGAGTTTGCAAACAGAGGAACAATGGTTCTTAAGATGGGATGTCCAGCGCCTGAGCACACAGTTTCACGCTGTTTCTAACTCAGTGTTGCTGGTAACAGGGTTGGCCCTGCTCTGCTCCCGGCTGTGTCTTCCTGTCTGTTTCCCCCCATGAGATCCAGCAGCTGCAGGGTGAGTTGGGTCGGTACCTTCCTCTGAAGGAAGACTAGGCCGTTGCCAGGAAGGAAAAGGGTAATTTTCCATTGAATAGGCTTGCCCTGTTATCACAAAAAAGAGAGAAAGGGAACAGATGGCATGAAGGTGGAAGAGGAGAGCAGGAGGACCTCTTTGAGCACTGGAACAGGCTGCCCAGAGAGGTGGTGGAATCTCCTTCTCTGGAGACATTCAAAACCCGCCGGGACAAGTTCCTGTGTGATGTCCTGTAGGTAGACCCGCTCTGGTGGGGGGGTTGGACTAGATGATCTCCAGAGGTCCCTTCCAACCCCATATGATTCTATGATATGATTCTTTGAGAGGCAGCCTGCAGTTAAACCAGCCTGGATGCAGCATCAAACCACCCCTCAGACCATGGTTTCACAAATTCTTGAAGCCAGTGTGAGCCAGCAGGACTCTTGGAAGCAGCAGCTCTGCCCTGCTCTTGCCCTGGCTGGTTTGTTCCTGCCTCTCCCCTTGTGTGTGCATGATGGACCCGAGTGGGCGAGCTGTCTGCTCAAAATTGGGCTGGTAAAAGTTGCTAAACTGTGATCCATGTTTAGTTGCCCGATATGAGTCACCATGTGGCAATATGAGGACTGGTGAGAAGGGGCCAGGGTGGCTCCTTGTGACAGGACTGCCAGCGGGATGTGCCCCTGGAAGCACGGGCTGGGACACCCAGAACCCTCGGGGCTCTTTGGTTGCCTCATTGCTGCCTGGTTGCCCAACAGCCCGGCGGAGTTTCAGCTCGCAAGTGCTTCTGTGGATTTAGGCTTATGGGATTGCTAGCAAAGCAAGGACTTTAACCCACGTCTCCTGGGTCTTGGCCTGGGGTAGGAACCACCAAACCCTTGGTGCTGCAGAGATGCTGCTCCCTGGCTGCAGGAGTGGCTGTCCCTTTGTCTGTTCCCTGTCATCTTCTTCACGGTATTAGTGAGGCAGGAGGTGGAAAGTTTTCCTCCAGGCTGAGAGCGGTAAGCGCTTTATCACAGAGGAGGGATGGGAGGGACATCAGAGGGTTAATGAGCTTAGGGCTCCTCAGCTGAACATTACAGGGTTAATGAGCTTAGCGCTCCTCAGCTGGACAGGGAAGGGATCTCCCTGCTCCAGCTAGGTTTCCACAAGAATTTCAGTCTGTTTTCAAATTGGCAGTGCTGCCATCCCCTGTTGTTTCTGCCCCTCCTGTGGACCAGTGCTGGTACCTGTCTGACCCCTTGGTGAGCTATTCCAAGGTGATAAACAAACAGAACTGGCTGGATTTGTAGCAAGGAGAAAAGAAGGGAGTATTTTCCTGCCAGCTTAGTGCTTTGAACCAGCCCACCGAGGAAGTGGCAGAGTAGTTATCCCAGTGGAAGATGAGGGTGGCAAGCAGGAACTGGATTCTGTCCATGCAAGCTTAGAGTTGCTGTCAAAGGTGCAGGAGACTAAATGGGAGATGCAAAGGCCCTCCTGATTTGTGTCCCAGGAGGAGATTGCTCGCCAGCCTGCTGCCAGACGTCAGTGGTGAGTTACACTGACCTGTTCCATCCCACTGCCCCAAGGCACTGCCAGCTTCACACAACCCACCTGGTGTTTCTTAAAAGCCTCCAAGGGTGGAAACACCACAGTCTCGTCAAGTGGTTTGGTCTAGTCCAGGCAACAGCTGTCATTGCAGCTGTGACACTAGAAAATGTTTCCTGTCATCTCACCTAAGCTTGTTGCTTCCAGCCTGTTTATTCCTCTTCTCTTATGGTCTCTTTATGAAACCATGAGCCCTTGGAGACCTTAAGCAGAGTTGTTGAAGCCTGGTCTCTGCCTGCTGCAGCAGGGCCCTTGGGCAACCTTAGAGGTTCTGACGTGTAAGCACCCATGAGTGGGCATGGCTTCTCTCCTCCTGCGTGTCCCTGCAGACACTGTGTGCCTCACCGAGCAGCCATTCCCATGGAAAGGTCTGTTTTTCACTCCCTGCCCCAGTAACCTTGTGCCCTTGCCCACCCACAGAGGAACCTTCATCGAGTTTCGCAATGGGATGCTAAACATCTCCCCCATCGGACGGAGCTGCACGCCAGAGGAGCGAATCGAGTTCTCCGAGCTGGACAAGGTACAAGGGCCAGGCTCGGGCTTGCCCTCCCCTTTGCTGGTTTTTATTCCACCACAGATCTCAGGTCTTACCTGCTTTCTCCCCCTGCTTCTCCCCCTGAGGAGAAGGAAGCACAGCTTCGAGCTGTGCAGCAGGCCAACACGTGCAGCAAGGTGGAAACAGAGGGGGTCAGAAAACCCAAGGAGAGACATAGATGAAAGGAAGAATTTGGCTTCATTGGGGACCAACACAATGGGGTGGCCAGCAGGATTCCTTTTGCTGTGGGAGAGCCTCAGGGAATAAGGGACTTATTTAACAGGGTGTTTCCCAATTTACAGTAGATGGCCCAGCAGCTGTCTTCTCTCTCCCACTCTCCCAGCCCCAGCAGAACTGGAACTAACGGGCTTTCCAGACTGGTAGTGCCATGGGGGATCTGCTGGGCAGATCTCTGAAGCACTCGGCCCATGCTCACAGTAGTTTCTGCCTGGGGGAGCTTTCTTGGGGTTGAGGGATCGGTTGCAAGATTTTTTAAGCAAAGCTGAAGACTTTGGGTTATGAACTGGGCTTTTGGAAAAAAACTAAGCAGTTGCATTTCATTGCCAAGGAAAGGCTGGGATCCGGTTTTCCCAGGAGTCTCCTGGAGCTGCCCTGAGCTGGTGGCTTTTTACACAGACCCTGGGCAGGACTTGTGAAAGCTGGCTAAGTGGTGTTACACTGGGGCTTGGGGCAGGTGGGAAGGGGGAATGTGATAAGCTAGAGCTTCCCAGCGGACAGCTTATGGTGGATTCTGGAAGACTGTCAACATCTAATTATTCAAACCCTTGTTCCTTCCCTTTCTTCCTTCTCCATAGAAAGAGCGGATCCGGGAGAAGTTTGTGGCAGCCTTGCAGAGGGAGTTTGCTGGCAAAGGCCTGCGTTTCTCTCGAGGTGAGTAGAGGGGGCTTCCCTTCTTTATCCTGTGTTCCCATAAAATGCTGGGAAGGGGAGTGGAAATCCTGGCTTGGAGACCCCAGGAAGAGCAGAAGGAACTTCTAGTCCTGGAGAGTCACCACAGGCGTGTCGTGTTCACATCTGCGGCTGGGCAACAGCAGAGAATAAGCAGTACTACAGGCTTGCTTCCCTGGGAATCAGCTGGACAGGCAGGTTTCTGTCCTGTGATGTTATGCCTGCCTGAATTTCACTTAGCTCTGTGGATGCCACCTCTGCCCAGGAGGTCTGTTCTGGCCCAAGCATCATCAGCAGGGTGGCCAGCAGAGCTCCAGCCACACACACTCCTCTCTAGGAATGAGACAGGAGCCTCATTCGTGTCTTGGCTCCAAGGTTTTCTTGGGAGGGTTGGCTACGAGGGAAGCATCTTTCTTCCTGGAGGAAGAGCTGCTGAGAGGCAAGGAGTTTGCAGCTGCGTGCCATGGGCTTGTGCAGGGTTGCTTCTTGGGGTGGCTCTTACAGCCAGCTTACCGAAGACAAGGAACTGAAGGAGAGGCTTGAGCAATTTCGGGGTCTGGCCAGCACAGGGAGAGAAAATGAGGGTGTGTAAGTGGTAGGGCTGAAGCAGAGGGGTTGGGTATGTGTGAGATAAGAAGTTGTGCTGTGGCAGTCTAGCCAGAGGGCAAGGGGGTGACAAGGCTGGGAGGTGGCATGTGACACCCCACTCTTGTACCCAGCGTGGACCAGAACCGAGAGTCTGTCCCTCTGGTCTTCCAAGCATTTGACTCCTGAGAGCCTCCCCTCCCCTTCTCCTGCCAGGGGCATCCTCTGCTGCCCACAGCACTGACACACACCATTTGTCACAGCAGAGAAAGACAAGGTCCTCGTCGCCATGTCCCCACAGGCACGGGGTACAAGAGCAGAACAACAGGCCTTTCTCCTCTGACTTTGGGAAGCTGCCATGAAGAGCCTGGGCCTGTTGTGTAAAAGCATGAAGACAAGGGGAGCTGCTGGTCCCCTGCTCCTCCACAAAGAAAACGCAGGGTGTCTCAGGTCAAGCATCCAAAAACAGGGACACGCGGAAACAGGGCTCTTCCACCAAGCTGGCTCCACGTGCCTTGTCCCATGCTGTGGTCTTCAAACCAGGACAAGGACGCAAGCCTAGAGGTGGTAGGAGATCTCCCTGCAGCCCCCTCAGGACCCATGATGTGCCAAGGCGAGGGACACAGTGCTGGCTGTCCTCCATACCACCTCTTCTTCCTTTGATTTCCTGCCCTCTCCAGCTGGCATCAGGATCCCACTCTTGCTGCCCAGCTCTGTTTAAAGGCCAGAACGCAGTGCAATACAGTGTTTTTCTTAAGTAAATAGCTTTTGGTACAAAACCAGGAGGGATTTTAATGAGGGCAGCCAAATTTAGCTCCTGCTGCAAGCCTGGGGGCATCCCCATCCCTGAGCTTGCAGGGCACTTGCTCCTGTCCGTATCGCAGTGCCCTGCCTGGGACATCCTCTCTGTTAGTGAATCCTCTGGCCCAAGCTGGACACACAGGCTCCATCCCCAGCTCCTCAGGCTCTGAGAAGGGTTGGTTTGGGACCTCTGAGCCAGTGGGGACACCTCAACCAGCCAGGGAGAAGAGGAGGACAGCGTCAGGCAGCAGGGACCATCCCCTGCAGATACCTGTCTACTTAACCCTTTCCTAAGAGAGATGGGGTTATGATTTATGAAGAAGGAGAGTGTGAAACCCCAGGATTGCTGGGAGCCTGCTAGATTGCCTAGAGGAGCAGGGGAGCCTACTTGAAACCAAAAAGAGCAGAGACCTGGCAGGGAGAGACACATCCCAGCTCAAATCCCCATTCCTTCAGCTCCCAGTGAGAGCTGAACGCACATGTACCCTAAGTCACAGGCTCTGTTTTGGGAGGAGCATTTCACCTGTGTCAGTGCTGTGACAAGGGACTGGCTTTACAGCTTGTGCACACAGCGGGTCTGTTCGAGAGGAGGGGGAACGTGCTGCCTCTGTGCACCTCCAAAAGGCAGCACAGAGCTGGGGTGAACTTTGCCTGGTCTAAGAGCCATGGCTAGGACATCCATAAACCCTCGGTGGCTGTGGATGTCCCTGTGCACATTTGCATGGTCTCTGGGAAAGCTCCCTGTGTTTGTCCCATCTGCCTTGGTGCCCCTCCAGATGTTGGCAACCCACACTTGGCTCTTCTGGCAAGAGGTGACAGGCCAGGGTTGTGCCCTGACTATGTCGATGCATTCGTGGTACCTCCATGGCAAGGTCTTTGGTCCTTGCCCAGCATGCAGGGCCTGCCCGGGGCCTGCTGTGTGGCCAGCTGGGATCCCTGAGCTGTCATGGGGTTTGCTTTGCCTGTGCAGTCCCTGAAGGGTTAAAGAGTGTCAGAGCAGTGGTTTTAGAAGTGCCATCCACCCCCGCACAGGAGTCTAGGAGAGAGCTTGGTGCCAGTCTCCAAGGACACTTTCCCCTGTTGGGGGACAGAACATGCTGATGCTGTCCGCAAGGCATAACACCAAATCTCCTCCAACAGAGTTATCTCTTGGGACCTCCCACCCCAGCATCCCTCCCCCTCTGCAGCCTGATGGTTCCTGCTTTCGTGCTTGCCTGCAGGCAGGGGAGCTGTGCTGATGTCACCCCAGCCATGCTGATGTCACTCCAGCCTGTTGTTATAGGAACAGCATCTGTCACTGTCCTAGCCACATACAGGAGAGGCACATCAAGGCCAACCCAGTGCCTGGCTTCTGTTTTTTTTTTGGGGGGGGGATTGTGCCTTCCCACACCCATCCAGCCCTCTCCCCTTCTGCCCATCCTGGAGTTGGGGGACACCCTACCAGCTCCCACCAACATTGCCTGACTCCCTCCCTTCTGATGATGGCAGGTGGCATGATCAGCTTTGATGTCTTCCCGGAGGGCTGGGACAAGCGCTACTGCCTCAACGTGCTCGACGATGAGAGATTTGACACCATCCACTTCTTCGGGAATGAGACAACCCCTGTGAGTACGCCCCACTTGCCCCACATGTGGCCACTTTCTCCCCTTTGGCCTGGCAAGCCTGTGGGGATCTGCTCCATCACACCGACACAGACCTCTAGCTGTGCGAGGGGGAGAGACACTCTCATGCAGCACGTTTGTGGTGGGCTTGTGATGGTGGCAAGCTGGCCATGTCATGAGGAAACTGTGCTGGGGAGCAGGACCACCTCAGAATTGTTTTCCTCCCACCCCAGATCCTCACAGGACAGAGGAAGATATAGATTCATGGATGAGGATGCTCTGGCACGACCCAGCTAACGCTTTCCCTTTTTTTTTATTCCCCTGCAGGGAGGGAACGATTATGAAATCTATGATGATCCCCGCACAGTGGGACACAGCGTGCAGTCCCCCCAGGACACGGTCCAGCGATGCCGTGAAATCTTCTTTCCAGAGAGGGCAAACGAGTGCTGACTGCCAGGTCCCCACAGCCCTGCCCCAGCCCCACCTCCCCTACCCCTGCCAGGAAAAGCACCTTCATTTGAGGAATCTGCTCAGGGTGGACTGAAAAAAACCAAACACTTTCCAGACCTGGTTGGGATGTAACACATGAATGTGGGTGGGTGTGCAAGAGGAGGCCTTTGCTGAGCAGCCCTTTGGCACTCCCCATCTACGGTTGGGGCTTGTGACCTTCCTTATCTCCAGCAAAACTTCTCTCTGGACAGTTTGGTCCATGATGGGTGGCAATGCAGATGCTTTCATGGTCAGAAAGCATTTGAAAGGGCCAGTCACAAGAGTGTGTGTGTCCGTCCTTGTACACCCTCCCCTCTTCTCTTCTTTTTCACTGTTTCTCTGAACACTTTTGCATGAGGGAACATGTGTCTCACCTTTCTCTCCCCCTTGCACCTTGTCTGATGAGGATGGGGCTGTGAAGCCCCAGGCCCTCTCAGCAGAGCTGATCCAAAGCAAGAGGCCAGGAAGGCTGTTCGCTCCAACCCCATGGTAGGAAGGGGTAGCTGTGACCCCTCTGCGTGTTGCAGCATTGTGCATCCTAATGGAGAGGATCACCATGTCCTTCACCTCGGTGCCACGCTGTGTCAGTCCCTACAGGTGACCTGGGAATGACGGTTTTAAAATGAGTCTGCTCCTGCTCTGAGCTTTGCTCAGGTGCATGAAGAAACTAATTCTCTTTTTAGCTTACAAAAAAAAAAAAAAAGGCCATCATGGTTTTATTTTCCATATTCTGCAGTTGTCAGGTCAGACCTTGCCTGGTGTGGCTGGAGGTCCCCAAGTGCCTGGTGTCTGCAGAGCACCCTGTGGAGTCATTGAGGGCAGAAGGTTCCCAACAGTCTTCCCACCCACGTGTCCATTAGGCATTATGGATGTGTCAGTGCAAAACCTTACCCGGGGCATTCATAACAGAGCAAGACCCCCTTCCATCCCAGTGCTGAGCTTTCCATCATGCTCCCAGAGACATTTTCAGAGAGGACCAGCGCAGGCCAGACCTGGTTTCTAGTGCCAACTGAGGTACATACTCAACAGTGCCTCCAAGCTTGCTTTTCCACCCCATCTTGTCCCACATGTTTGGTTTAGATGGTCACCTTTAGGGATGCAAGCTCTCCAGTGCAGCTGACATGTATCCTCCCGCTCATCTCTTCTCCTGGGTCTTTGTGGGTTGCAAAATCACATCTCTCCTTTGGCCCTTGACCTCCTCTCTCACACTTGCCTCTTTATTCCTGGCCTTTCTGCTGGGGTGTGTGACCACAGCAGTGATGCTGTCACAACTCTGTGTTCAGCAGGAGCTCAGGGATCCTCTCCAGGCAGATGTCCCGCTTGTAACTCCCCCGGTCACACATGTCTGGTGTTTCTGGACCTGGAGGGTGCCAGAAGTTTCTGCAAAGGCTCAACACATTGCTCCCTGGAAGCCTTTCTCAGCACATCCCTGGTGGTATGGCTCTGCCCCATCTCTTGGTCTTGTTTTCCCTTTTTCTTCTCTTCCTGCTTTCCTTGCCGCTGCTCCTCATCTCCCACCCAGCAGCTGGACTGCAGAGAGAAGTTTCTTAGCTGGCTACAGCCACTTAACCAAAGGGCCAAGTTCATCAGGTGAGATACGTTGGTGCTTTTAGACCCAGGCCAGGGCTCCCATATTGCCACGGGCAGAGTCCTGAGTGGACCTTGGCACCAATGCCTGGCAGCAGGAGTAGGGGTGCTGTATGACCAGCAGTGGTGGGGTGCTCTCTCCTTCACCTGACTGCACCTCTTAACCCTACAACACATCAGGTCTGTAATGCATCGCATTTGCATGAGCACAGCGGTCTGCCCAGCATCTGGAAATCCCCAACAAATGCACAATTTCCTCTTTCTACCCAGAGAAAATGTCTGCATGGGAGAAGAGGACCTGTTGGGGAAGCCTGGATGCTGGGTACCCTTTTCGCAGTCCACTGGTTTTGACCCTCCTCTGCAACTTTCATGGAGGAATTGTGTGTTTTGTGGTTCCTCCTTCTCTGTGTCACTGTGGATCGGGCTATGTGTGGGTTTGAGTGTTTATTTTTCCTGTAAGTCTATTCAAAGTCAGCAGGATCTCTAGAGAGCTTGGTGGTGGGTGAAGAGCAGGGCTTGGCCCTGAAGGCACCATGGTGGCTGAGATGCCTTGCATGCTTGAAGGGAAGGGCAGGCTTTGTCCAAGGCTGCTCCTGACGGCAGCATGTCCCTTGCTCAGGGTGGGGAGAGTTGCTGGGCGAGCAGGGCAGAGGCAGGGATGACCTTGGAGGCATCAGCCATTGCTTTCTCTGCTCAGGAGCTCACGTGTGCATGGGTAAGATCAAGTCCAGGAACATTCCCCATTCCTCTCTCTCTTACACCAAGCTTGATCTAGTTGAGGGCACGTCCTGCCGGGAGACCCTGTCCTGGTGGAAGGATGGCATCAGAAGTAGCTGGGGCAGCCCCAGGGTCTCAGAGCCACCGAGAGTCCTGGCTGCCTGCCCTGTGTTTTGCATGCAGGGATGAGGCACAGCTCTGGGGTGGGAGCGCCCTACACCCAGGGGACAGTGCATGCCTGTCCCTGGGACCCCTTTGCCGTGATGCTCCTCTCCCAGTGGGTGCCCGTGCTCTGAGTGGGGGTTTCTCCCCATGTGTGCATGAACAAGTGGATGTGGTGGGCCCCGCATTGGGGACCGTCGTGCCATACGGCTCCGTATCTCTGCGAGACGGGCGGCTCCTGTCTGGCTGATACCAACTGTTAAATAAGAAATATATTTAAATACATAAATATATGTATATTAAAAAAAATAAAATAAAAGCAATGGAGTATTAAAGGTACCACATGCAGCACTTGGAGGCAGCGTGTGCTTTTTGCTGGGCTCTGCTGGGGCAAAACGTGGCCAGATGTCAGGCAGCTGCAGTTTGAAACCCCTGCAGCAGTGGGGGACCACCCCCGGTCCTGGTCATCCCTCCTGGTGGGCAGCAGCAACCTCCCATCCCAGGCTAAGGGTTCACTCCCCCAGAACAAGGCTGGAGCACTCCAGACCTCCCCCAGAACATGGCTGTGCGGAGGTGGGTGAGTCCATCCTGCTGTCTGGATAAATCCCTGGGTGCTGCAGGTCCTTAACCCGGGAGAGCCACCAGCGTCCCCCCACTGCGACACAGGCACACAGGACAAAGAGCCGGGATGGGCAGGGCTCATGGGAAAGTCACTTTTAATGGTTTATTGCCAATGTTACAAAGGTTGACACACGGTCAGACAGGCGGGAACTACACCGGAGTTGTAAAAACACCAACAAGTCTAGGGTTTTAGTTTATTTCCCAAAAAAAACAGAGAGGGGAAAAAAAAAACAGAATCAAAGTTTGCCTTGGCCAAGCTGATTCTGTGTCCCAGGGATGCCTGGGGCATGAGCCGGCGTTGCTGCATCCCCTGGGTGACCTGGGCTTCAGGTTGGCAGTGAGATGGGCTGTGGGGTCCCAGGGCAGTCCCCAAACCAGCCTGGGATGGGGCAGCACGCGGTGATCTTACCAGATCCACTAGGGCCCCAGCTGTCCCACGTGGCACCAGCCTTGCCCCCCTCCTCTCCCCACTTATGGCAGACCCTTGTCCCCATCGCAACAGTGGCAGCAAGAAAGGTGGAAAATGCCCCTCTGCATCAGTGCTGGGGACTGGCAGCACCAGGGGCTCCCACGAGTAGGTGCCTGGGAACCTGGCTGTCAGGGTGGGGGGTGCTTGCCCTGCTTCAAAATAAACCCCTTAAGATGCTGATAATCTCTGGAGCGTTGGTGCAGGCACCATTTTCCTGGGGTCAGCTCGGACCCAGGCCAGTGCACGCTGTCCCTGTCCCACTGCCCTCTGCCCCGTCCCTCCCAGGGCTGCAGGAGCCCACCTGGCCAGGGTATGGCAGAGAAGACCAAAAATGAAGTTTGTGCTTTGTATATGAGACCCTGCCTACACCGAGGGGCTGGGGAGGAGGCAGCTGCACTTGCCCCATGGCCAAGGCTACCCAAAGCCCTCAGCCCCTTGCCCCCCCCGGCAAGCTACGGACACGCACACACACGCACACACACATACATGCACACACGCGTGGGAAAGGGGGTCCCCAAGGGGCTGGGGGCACAAGGAGGAGAGGAGGAGAAGGTGGCCATCTCCCCAAAACAATGGCAACACCGAGCCAAGAAAAGTGTGCTACTGACCCAGCGGGGAGAACAGAGGTGCACCCCCAGCCCCCCCGGGCACAACGCTGAGCGCCCTAGCACCCTGCCAGCAGCCATTTACCCCTTAAAATTAATTTTTTTTCTTTCCATAAGCCACTTACCTCCCCGTGACACTGCTGACCTGAGATCTTTTGATGGAAGGACGTGGCTCAGGCAGGTGCTGTGAGCTGCCAGTGATGGGGATGGGTCTCAGCCACCCACTCCCCGCACAGTGATACGCCGCCCCACGCTGCCCCGTTTTCCCCCAGCCCCATGGCATGCCTCGCTGCTCATCCTCGGCAGCGGGACCAAGTGGGGTGGTCATCTTGCCAGAGCAGGGTTCCGAAGGACGAAATGAGCACCCCCAGCCTCCACACAGCCCCCTCCAGCTCTTAGCACTTGCTTCAGCCTGGGGCAGCCAGGGGGCCAGGGGGTAGGGCTGGTTCCCCTGCTCCCCGTGGTCTGAGGGGCAAGGAAGGGGACATGGGGCTCAGTGCTGCCCCTGGAGCTGTGGGGGTGGCAGGGGAGGCCTCTGCTTCCCCTGTTCCCCTTGACAGACAGTTACAAACACACACAGAGAAAGGAAACCGTAACCTTATAAAAGACACCGAACGCAAACGCCTGCGTGTTTGGGGGCAGCCCCGATCCCGTCGCTGCCATGGCTCCCCCTGAGCCCCCCACAAGCAGCCAGGCAGGGGGCCGAGCTGCCCGGGGCCAAGTGGCCGGCAGCCCCCACTGGGCGCCTAGGAGCCGATGATCTGGCCAGACCACGTCTCGTGCTTTGTGTGGGGTGCCAGGTTGGTGAGGACCACCTCCACTGCCTGGAACTTCTGGTTCTTGGGAGGGATGGGGCAGACCTTGTACGTCACCTCGTCCCCCTCCACTGGGACGTACTCCCCCTCAATGCTGCAAGAGAGGAGAGGAGAGGTGGTGGGGCTGGGATCAAAAGCCAGACCCCCACCCCCGACCATCCATCACCAAGGAAGGCACCTGACCCACCAGCTACACCCTGGGGAAGAAAACCCACCGGTGAGATGGGGTAGAGGACAGACAGAGCCCCATCCCCACCCCACGAAGACATCCTCAGCCCACGGGTCTCCAGCCCCATGCTGATGGCACAGCTCCCCCAGGGTGTCCCGGCACCGTGTGACCCCCCCAGACTTACTCAGACACGTGGACAAAAATGTCCTCTGTGCCATTCTCAGGGGTGATGAACCCGTGGCCCTGGGAGCGAGAGAACTGCTTGCAGACACCCTTGAAGATGGGGCCGGCGGAGGCGCGTGCTGTCCTGCGGGAGGAAAGGGATGGAGATGTCTCACAAAAGGGATGGAGATGTCTCACCGGTGGCACTCTGGGGGCAGCACAGGGAGAGGTTTGCTATGGAAACACGGCGTTCCCGGGGAGAGGGCATGGCACCCATCTGCAGTACCCTGGCCAGGTGATGCCAGGCGCCGCGATGGCGACGTGCACCGGGCATAAAGGGTTTTGCAGGCGCTGCTGGTTACCACGGCCCCTGCTCAGCTCAGCCAGAGCCAACCCCGCTCGCTGTGTGCCGGGTACTTACGCCGAGTAGGTTCTGGTCCTCTTGGTGGGGAGGGGGCTGGGCAGGTCCCGCAGCAGGAGGTTGCCCCGCTCCCAGATGCGGCTGCCCTCCCGCTGGAAGGGGAAGGTGGGCCACACCGGTGACTTGGGGGAGTGCAGGGGCGGCACCGCCGGCGGGGCGCTGGGGTCCGACGACATGGTGGGATCGGCAGGCTCCTCCGTTTTGGGGATGGGGAGGTGGGTGGCAGGAGAAAAGGCGCCCGAGCGTGCAGGTCTGATGCTTGAGACCTGGGGAGCAAAGGAGGAGTGGTTACATCCCCCCCCCCC
>NW_015094506.1:5286545-5362996 GCF_001431845.1 Calidris pugnax | reverse complement strand
GGGGGGGCTGATGCTTGAGACCTGGGGAGCCAAGGAGGAGTGGGTACCCCCCCCCCCCCCCAGGGGGGCTTTCGGCGGGGGCAGTTTGCTGTTAGGAATTGTCCACTCTGCTCCTGGCTCCACATCTGTGTGGGCAAACAGTGTGCCATCAACCTTTGGTACTGAGAACCAACTCCCAGCACTGGGAATTACCCCAGGAAGCCCATCCACGATGTTCTAGTGAATCAGTCCTGAGGGAAAGAAAGAGCCCAGTGTGTTGCTGCATCTTTCATTTTCCAGGATAATCCCACATATTAGAGATGAAGTCGCTAAATCAGTACATGCCCTGGGAGAAGAAGCAACTGAGCATGGGCTGTCATGGGCAGGGACTGTTTTGGCAAGGATACCCATGCTGCACCAGGTCTCCTGGCCTCTGAGATCTCCCCCAGCCTGAGATTTCTGCTAAAAGGGTGAAGAAAAAAGGCTGAGACAACAGGTAGGTCAAGGTAAGGGATCTGAGGTCTCCCCAGCACTGGAGGTTCCCTCACCTCTATGGCATTTAGGAACCAATCCCAGCCCCAGCCAGCAGCTCGCTGCCCAATCAGGCACATCCCTACGGGGAAGGGACACCAGGAGGCTATTTCTGGGCTGCTGGCAGCACACAAACCCCTTGGGCTCCTCAGATGAGCCACAACTGGTCATCAGGGTCCAGGTTTTGGCTGGTATGGTGTGGTTTGCAAGGAGTTAAAGCCCCAAGGCTTAACAGCCCCTTTGGCTGCCAGAGGATGGCCAGGTCTCCTGCCGAGCCAGAGCAAAGCCAGAGCAATGGTGGGCTGTCCTCACCAAACCACCTTGAGCATGAAATTGGGAGCGGGCTGTGTGTGTATCTGCTTAAGCATTTTTAAGCCTCCCAGCAAGAAGCTCTGGTGTGTGATCAGCACTGCAGCTGCTTGCTCAGAAAACCTTTCCTCTACCCATTTCTCTTCCCATCGGTCCCTGCACCTGACGTCGGGTGCCTCTGTCTCAGGGTGCCCCACACCAGCAGCTGTTTGGGGGTGCTGGGTGGGGGCTCACCTGTCTCCATCACCCCTCAGGCTCCAGGGTTTCCCCATCACCTAGAGCTGAGGAGCCAAACATTCCCTGGAGTTACCATCCCCTTCCCCGCCACCCCCTCCAGCCCTTCTTGCTCCACTGGGGCGTGCGGCATCTTTTGGGAGGACACCTGCACACACCGGGAAACCCAGAGAATATTTAATTTGGTTTCTGACTCATCTGCAGCCACTTGAGATGCGGAGGCCCTGGGGGGATGTGCAAAAGGGGGTCACCTCCATTTCCAAATTAGCAGGCACCAAGGACATGGGAGAAGATTTCTAGAGCAGCTGAAGTTTCGGGGAGGGATCAGGCAACTCCTGTTCCCCTCACCCACTTCTGCTTGCTTCCCCTGCCAGGGGGTCTGCCTGTCCCTGAGCCCTGACCGCTACCAGTCCCGCTTTGGTGTCCATCCAGGACTTAGCTGTTTCCTTACAGCTCCCCTTTCTCCGCCCTGCAAAGCTTCACCCCGAGGTCCAGGCAGCAGAGGCCACACTACGGTCCCACCCCAAGGCTCCTGTCCTCTGAGACAACTTCCAGCTGTGGCCACAAACGTCTCCGAAACATCTCTCCCATCGGCCCCCACACCAAACCCTCCATGCGCTTCAGTGGCTCCTCTCTGCCATGAAGGAACTGGAGCGCACGCGCCTGCCTTCTGCTCCACAGCCCACCCCGCACCGGGGCTGCTCGTCTCCCAGCCCACCGGGCTCAGCACCTCCTGCCCCCATGCCCAGGCTCAGCACCTCTTTTGCTCATGTCCAGGCTCAGAATCTCCTGCCCTCATGTCCAGGCTCCTTCTCTCATTCCCAGGCTCAGGCTCAGCACCTCCTGCCCCCACGCCCAAGCTCAGCATCTCCTTCCTCCATTCCCAAGCTCAGCATCTCCTTCCCCATGCCCAAGGAGCTCAGAGAGGCTCAAGGAACACCCAAGCGAGACACCCAAAAGCCAGGGCAGCCACCAAGCTGCTTCTCTGCTGCCATCTGTGCCCCTCATCCGACCGCTCTGCCTGCGCTGGCGAGCAGCCCAGGCAGCTTTTGGGTAGCAAACAGCAATGTGGTCCCCAAGCATCGCTACAGGATCTGGTGCCTTCCCAGGAGGTGACAGAGCAGGACCAGCGAGACCACTTGGAGGAAATGGCCCTCAGTTCTCTGGCACATCATGGAGCCGCCACGATGAAAATGGCGTCACCACAGCGCGCCGCCTCTGTGCGTGTTTTCGCTGACAAGGCCTTTTGGTTCCCCCACCAGATTAGGGACAATGGAGGGTATTTAACCTGAATAACGATGCTTGGAGCAAACGATTAGTATGCTGAGGGGGTTGGTTGGCGCCAGCAGAAAGAGCTTCCTCTAACGGGTCTACAAGGGGTTGGAAAAACGAGCTGAACTTGCCCAGAGGCAAAAGAAAAATAAGAGGTGAAAGGGAAGGGGTGTGTGAGAGGGGGAGCCTTGCAGGGACAAAATAGCGTGGACAGACGAAGTGGCAATGGAGAGTGGGTTTGCCCCAGGTTCACCTGTGTGACGAGCCCAGGCTGGGGTCCTGGAAGGCTCCCTGATGAGCGATGGTGGGGAGTAGGAGCATGTTGGACATCACTGGGGAAGACGAGGCAGACAGCCTGCTCCTGAGGCCCACGGGCAGCAGCAGAGGTGCCCTCCCAGGGCTGCCCCACGAGCTGAACTTGCCCCACGTGTGAGAACAAGCCAGGCACGACTGCCCCTGGGCACCTTGGGGGGCTATAGCTGGCCCATGGGGATAAGGGGGAGAGTCCTGGCATGGGGCGGCAGCTCACTGGGATAAGCACAGGGACAGGGCACAGCGAGGCTATGGAATCCCCATCCCTGGGGGTATGCAACCCCCCCATGGACACATCCCCCAGCAGCCTGCTCTAACTGAGGCATTGTACCTAATTCCTGCTTGGAGTGGTGGATGGAACAGAGACCCCCAGCCATCCCCCGGCCATGCCAAGGCTGGCTTCCATGGCCAGCAGTGCTCTGCCCCGCTGCAGTGCCTGGTGTGAGTACCCCAAATTTGTGGGTCAGCCTTGGGGACCAGTGGCTGAATGCCCATCTCTTCCAGTGCCGTTGAAGCTGGCTGTGTGAGAGCTCTGGCACCACAGGGGACTCCGGGGCGGTATCCTTCCTCCCACCTCATTTAAATCCCCGCAGCAAACAAAGGGACCGAGGAAATTAAACTCACAGCAAATGCAGGCTGAGAGAAGAGGGGAGAGGCGACCATGTCCTCACTGGTGTCTTCTCCCCTCCCAGCCCAGATGGAGAGCAAGGAAAGCCTCTCCCATCCTCTTGTCCTTCTCTTTCCCTCCTTCTGCTCTACCCCACCACCCTCTCCCCAGTCCTGGCTCCCATTCTCCACACTGCAGCCCCAGCAGGCAACAAGGAAGGGGCACCTGGGGGGACAGGAGGCTTTTTCTCCCTCTCCTCCACCATCAGTGGTCACATTAACCTCCACTGGGGCTGACAGCATCTCTCCCCACCCCAGATCTCTCCTGGCCTCACAGACGCCACCCACACCACCGTGTCCCCCCCACGCACATATAAGGTGCGGGGACAAAATCCGGGTCACTTGAGGAGGCGAGCAGAGGCTGCAGCAGCCCGGCTTTGCCGTGAGGCATGGGAAGCCTTTCTAGCATAACAGCCCCCCCGCCACTGCCGGCGAGACCTCCACTGAACTCCTCTCCATCTCCCCTCGGTGGCTTTGCTCTGAGAGTCCCCTGGGGTGAGAGTCCTCCGAGGCAAGGATGTGCATAAGCAGCACCGAGCTCGGCGTTCTGTAGAAGGATGCTCTTTGTAAAAAACACACCCCACCTCGTCTGTCTCCCCCTCTCCCCAAAGAAACCATCTCGGATCAAAACTCCAGAGCCCTCGGGTGACAAGGTTTCCTTCAGCAGCGGCAGCCAGCTTTGCTTTTATATTTTTCGGGGGGCAGGCTTCCGAGCCAAGCTGAGCTGACAGTCAGGAGCGCTTGCAGGCGAGCGCACCAGGAAACCCAGGCCAATTAAGGCAGACAGGCAGTAGACACATCAGCTTTTATCTCGAGATCCAAGTACCCCATTCATCAGCAGCCACTGAAAGGTCTGCGGTTTATCAAATAAAATCACTGTCTCTCTTCCTCTCTTTAAAGCCAAACACATTGACTTGGGTGCTGGCTGTGACCTTGTTTAACTAAACATGCTTTCAAGGTCCCCCCAAAGGGGGGAAGGAGCCTTTTGAAGAGGCACCAGCCTCTGTCTGCCACTCCTCGTTCATTAGCGGCGGTGAAGAAAAACCCCTCACACGTCCCTCCGCCGGGCGGGGGAATACATATTTAATTGGCTTAATCGCCCTCGGCGTGTCAGCCCTCCCGCGCGGCGCTTCTTTGTGCTCCTTCCCATCCACCAGGACCCCTGGGCTGCCCAGGACGGACGGAGAGATGGACGGGCGGACGGGCAGCCGCTCTGCTGGTGGCTGTCACGCTCCAGCTGCGGGACGTGACCCTTGGGCTGGCCCGCCGTCGCCTTTATGGGCTATTTCCTTTCATGCTGCTGCATCCCTTTCCAAATCCCCGGCTCGGGATGCTGTCAGCCACCACGCTCGGGTTCCCCGAGTGCTGCTGCTCCCCCCCTCCCCAGCCAAGGAGCTGGAGGTTATTTTCCCTCTGCTGCCTTTTCCAGCGAGCTCCCGCACAGGCTCTTCCCGGCTGCTCGCCATCATGTTTTCTCCATCCCTCGCGACTGCCAGTGGCCCCAGTTTAGGAGTCAGGTTTACCTCCCAGCTCCTTCCACCCCAGTGGCAAAGAGGTCTCAGTATGTCAAAAAGACCACCCCATCTCTGCAGCCGGCTGCCGGCAGCCATCTCCTCACCCCACGGAGCAGGGAAAGAGATGTTCTGGCCTGCCGCCATCCTCGGGGAGGCTGATGCCCCCCCAGACCCAGCCTGTCTAGACACGGGCTGAAACAGAGAAGAGATACACCCCTCCAGACGTGAGAGCGTGTCCCCAGAGCTCGATGCAAAAACAAAAATCCCTTTTTTCAGCTGCCTGGCACATGCAGGTGCCCAGGGACCCACCAACAACGCGGTGGCCAGCGGAGACCCAGAATCGGCATCTCCCCGGGGGATTGCTGTGAAGGGCAGGAACCAGCTGGGGAACAGGGATGGCTCCAGGCAGGGGGTTACCACAAGCAGGGCCACCACAGCACTCGCCGGGGCTACGTTTCTCCATCCTCCCTTCCTCTGAGGAGGCTCACAGCCTTGGCGTCTGGCAGGTTTTTATAAATGCTGTCTCTGTCCGATGCTAATGAAAGCCCCTCAGCTCCCCCCCCACTTTTTTTTTGGTTACCAGATCATGCCATGCAGAGTTAAAGACCAAGCAAAGCAATTTCCTTGCCTACCCTGCATGTTAAAAACCCCTTTGCTGAGACAAATTACTATAGAGAAAATAAACCAGGCAGTTTTTGGGGAATACACACTGACAGCGTCCCCTCCCCAGCTAAGCCAATCACGCTCACAACTCCAGGGATCTTTGCTGAGACAGTCTCGCCTACGATACAGCCTGCTTAGCGCTAAAATATGAATGTCACCTTTATGGACTGATTATAAAAAGCTCCCTTAGTCAGTGCTGGGCTGCCCAATTCTCGGGGAGGCCATGGGGGAGAGCAAGCAGGCTGCCAGATGCAAAGGGGAAGCAAAGGGAGAAGCCATCATGGAGGCTTGATTTATCTTTTAAGCATATATGCATAATCATCACTCTCAAATATCATATTTGTGGGGTTTGGTTGTTTTGTTATTTTATTATTATTTTTTTTAAATTAGAATAGTGTCTGCTCAAAGACCTGGCGCAAACGTCCTCATCCGCATCCTTCCTTCCTCCTTTGTGGATCTAACTTGCCATCTGCAGGAATGAATAGTGCAGCCAGTCCCAAAGAAACCCCAATTCAAGCCCCCACCATTATCAGCCGGCTTTAAAAAAATGGATTTTTTTTTACAAATCGCCTCCCCCCCAGAGAGAGAGCTGGGTCCCAGCTGATCTCAGCCCTCTGTGGCAAAGCCCCAGCTATTTGCCAACCCCCCCAGCCAAAGCAGACCCGCAACGAGGCCACCACCACCACCACCCCCAGAGGAGTTATTGTTCCTCAGGCTGGTGGGGAATAACCAAACCGGAGGAGGGACGTCCCGCTTCACCCTCGCACCTCTCCGCCGCTCTCGAAAAGAAAAAGCAGCTTTGAAAGAAAAAAGGCAGTGCGTGAAGTTTAACCTCCAGCTTACAATAATAGCCTGGGCAAGCCGGATGGCCATTGTGCCTCCCCCTTACCTCCTTAGCGGTGACGGGCTCCCTGGAGCTGTGTTCTGCCAAGCATCGGTGCTCGGTGGGGCCGAAGGCTCCTCCGCTGCCTTGCGGGGAGCAGAGTGGTCTCGCCTGCAGCCCGGCTCTCGGGGGGCTTTCTCCCTCTGCCTGCCTGCCCGCCGGCTGCCGATGGGTCTGCGGTATCTGATGTGTGTATGATGCGCGCCTCGCACACGCACGCACACACACACACACATACACGCATCCACACGCCTTCCCCTGACGTCAGGGCCAGGCCAGGGGGAGCGGGCAGGTGGGAGGGATCAGCCTGGTCATTTCTGAGCCAGGCTTAAAGGAGCGAGTCTCGATGGGGGGCCAGAGGGGATTGGGGATGAGGGGCAGCCCCGGTGGGGGGCTGCATCACTGCGGTTACGCAAAGCGATGCGCATCGGTGGCACGGACGGATGCGATGGGGCAGCCCCACAGGCTGCAGGGGAGATGGGGAAGCCCCACAGGCTGCAGGGACAGTGGGATCAGGGGGTGGGAAGACCCCAGAGGGAGGATGGAGGTCTGGACCAGGAGGGGTCCCCTGCGATGGGTCAAACCTCTCCGCTGTCACCCCGAGTCCCTCTGGTGTAGCTGCAGCCACTCCCCCCACCTGCCCATGCCTACAGCCCCCCAGCATCCACGGGTGCCACTGTCACCCCCAGGCACAGCAGAGGAGCAGTGGGGGGCACATGCCACAAATCCACCCCTCCATCCTGCTCCAGGCTCACAGCTATCACAAAAATCATATGCTTTCTAAGGGTATTATGTCTAGCAGTGCACTATGCCAATCCCCCTGGCCCCAAAAGATCACACCTCTCTGTTTTCCCCCGTGCCGGTGTCACCGTGATCAGGAGAGCCATCTCCTCAGGCAGACACAACATCACAAATCAGCCTGAGACTTTCTCTCTGGGGGGGCACAGGGTGATGCGATGGGGACAGGCATCAATTGTTCCCTGCGTCCGCTGGGGAATAGGGTGAGGAGTAATGGGGTTTAAATTGCAAGGAGCAAGATTGATGCTAGGCATTAGGAACCGCTTTCTAACAGAACAGACAGTTAATTACTCAAGTAGATTGCCTGGGGAAGCACCAGAGTCTCCATCACTGGAGGTTTTCAAGAACAGTCTGGGTAGGCAACCTTTGGGGGGAATTTAGGTGATATTGGCCTCATTTTGGAGCAGAAGGGTGGACCACACCAGCACCTTACCACACAAGTCCCTGTGATCCTGGGATGAAATTTGCAAGAACCCTGAACAACCCTGGCACAGTGTCTGTGCTGCAGGGAGCTGTCACAGGCATCTTGTGACATGGTGGGGTTGCTTTTGTTTCTTAAAAGAGACTCTTCCCTTTAGTTACCTTAAGTAGCTGAATGTGATGGTGCCAACCAGACCTATTCCTGAGGCTGAGGGGTGGTGTGAGAGTTGTGTGAGAAGCCACAAGGCATGGTGTGTGGGAGACTGGCTAGCTGAGAAGGGTCACGTAGACATGGGCCAGCTAGCCCAGCAAGAGCTTAATGAGCACCGTGTTCAGCTTATCTAGCTCCCAATAACTGCAAGGCCTTGAAGTTGTTCTTCTGGCCTTGAAGGCAGCTGTGGTCCAACAACAGGATGTCTGTGATAAGGTAAACATGTAACTGTAAGAAAGGAATTTCGGGCGGAACTGTCTTTTTAGAACTAACCAATAATGAGCTCTCATTTTGCAATATGTATGAGCTAATTATGAGTGTGCATAAAAGAGTGGTAGTGTGTCTAAATAAACTGGAGGCTTGCTGATCATTCATATTGAGTGCTCTTGTCTTCCCTCCGTTGCAACAATGGTGCAAAGTCAGGAGACAGGGTCCACCCATCCATCCATTCATGCAGGTAGCTGGGTGTTGATCCATGGCTGTCCCAGGGGCTTTGGCAGAGGAGCAGGATGGCCAAGCAGTTGTGCCTCTCCTGTCAAGGAACTATGGCACAGAAAGAGGCGTGGTGGACAGAAGAGACACAGCCCATGGCAAGATCACCAAGGAGCACTGATGGTGGGTTCTCCCATTGCCCATCACGCTCTGCTTGTGGCTTTTCAAGCAGTTTTTCAGAGGGTCTTGAGCTGGAAACAGCTGGATGCCAGAAGAGTGCTGGGGACAAGTGGTATGGACATGCCCTCTTCTTCCCCAGGCATTAATTTAACATTTGTACACTGAATATCATAAATACCTGCACTTCCCCGCCCGATCTGTGGTACACCAGGGTTAGCCGCGTGCCCAGCTGCACGTGTTAAACCATAAAAAGTGAAGAGAGGAGATGAGCGTCAGAACCCGACTCTCCCACGTAGTCGCTGAAGGCTCTTGACGGAAAAGGCACGGGGAACTCAGAATAAATTTGACTGGAAGGTGGCTCTGGGCATGCGCTGCAGCAGAGGAGGCAGAGAGTCTAAAGCATGCAAAAAAATGATAAAAGGAGAAGAGGGGGAGCTTTGATCACACAGAGAGAGGGAGTGGGGGTGCCGGAGACGCCTGCAGAGACGGAAGCAAAGGCAGGAGCGTGGAGGACTTTGTACGTGAGAAGATACATAAATTCCTTTGGAGTCAATCAAAGGAGGGCCAAGAGTCTAGATGCAAATCACCACTCACCTCCTCCAACGTCCCTGAGCCAGTTTTCCCCAACAGCCATGGAGATGCAGGGGGGACAGAGGAGATCTTAAACAAAATAATTTGGGGGTTCATTTTCCTCACAGTTTCTGAGTCTTCAGGTAACTTCAAATAGTATTTTCCACCTTTTCTGTACAATTATGAGAATTGAGAAGTGCCTGGGATTTTCTCTGAGTGACAGAAAGACCCTTGTGCAATCCCTGGATGCCAGCAGCTGAAGTTTCAAAAAAAACCAGCAACCAAGAACCATGCTCCCAAATGTCAGAAAAGCCCCAATACTGCTGAGAGAGACTCTGGAGAATTTATGGTTATGTATGAAAAGGTGTGTACAGGCGCTCTGGATTTATGGATACTCATTGTGTCACTACTACCTGGACAAAAATAGACCAGTTGGCAAAATGAGGCTGTTCACGCAAACTCCAACATCAAGATATCTTAACTGCAGCGTTAAATGTAGTGTAACTCCAAGCGCTATCAATAGCTGAGTTGAGACAACACCCAATGTTTTATAGGGCAAAGTTTGGCTTTGGTTTATATTTTTATGTTGGAGACGGTGCTTATGAAACACAGAATTCCTTCAGGGAGAAAACCTGGCCGGTCACAGAGCAACATCTGTCACATACACAAAGGGCCAGGCACATGGTAGCTTGGATTCGGGGAAGGGGGGGGGTTACCTTCAGGGGGTGAGACTGGAAATCATTTCCCACAGCCTGTGATGTTGCTGGTGGCGGCTGAGAAAATGCCAGTTAGACTCAGCTCCACTGGTGTTTGTATCCTGGTATTTTAAGGTGATGAAGCTCATCTGACCATGTGATGGCCAGCTTTCTCTCCACATGCTTCAAGTCAGTTTCCCCAGAGCAGTACTGAAGAACCTGCAAGTTTCACCAAAATATGTAGCTGCGTGGAGAAGAGGGATCCTGTGGTCCTTACTGAGGAACAGCCTGCAGTGTTCAGCCCTTGTGGGTGATCTTAGAGTTGTTACAGGAGATAGATATTCTGTACGCCCCACTTTATGAATAGACATCAAAGACCCAAGCATAAGATGCAAGCCAGTATAGAGCAAGGCTCTGGTTTTTGGGGGCTGTGGAGGCCGAAGAGAGATGCACCACCTTCTTATCAGGCATCCAAAAGCCCTCAATGGGGCATGGCTATTGGAAGCATGAAAAATATTAACTAGAAATGGAAGCGCAATATGACTCTGTCCAAATCCACTTTTCTCCATCTCCCATGTTCTCCAAGGTATTCAGCCAACTATTCCCCTCAACCCCTGTCCCTGTGTAACCTTACAGTTCTTACTGACAAAAGCATCCAGAGCGATCACCTTGCCGATATCAACAGTGTCTAACTTCTGCCTCCTCATGTGATACCAAGGCTATTTCTTCCCCTGCCATCAGAAGAGGGACAGGGTCAGGAACGATTCTCTCTTCTGAAAAAAGTAGCTAGAGATACCCTCAGAACCTGCACTCCAGCTAAAGGTCGGACCTCGCAGTGCCAGACCTGCGGGGAGGCCAGGACAGAACAGCAAGGGATGTGGGCACGTGCGCCAGCAAAACTGTGCCGCGCCGAGATTAGCGCAGCTGCGACTGCAGCGCAGGAGAAAAGAGCCTTTGTACAGGCTCCCTGAAGTAGGACGAGAAGAGCAAGAAACGCCGGGGATTTGGGTTGAGGTGTTCTGATAGAGCGGGGTCTGCGGCGCTGGCGGCAGAGCTCCTTGCTGCTCCAAGAAAAATGCTGCTCTTCTCAGGTGACAGGGAAAAAGTTGTTCCCAGGCGCCCCATTTAATACGAACACGCCAAACATGTGCAGAGCAGCCATGTTTATTTAAAAAAAACCAACCCACAAACAACAACCACCCAACAGATCCTGGTGAAAACAGGAGTAATTGCGAAGAGATCAGAAACTCCATGGCCAAGACAGGTATCTCGTTAATGAGGCCTAGCCGCGGTATTTGCAACCTTATTTTCCCCTTCCAGCTGCAAGACAGCTCAACATTTAATGGTTTCTTATCTAAAACACTCATTACTGTCCCACGACGTGCTGCTGGGGGGTGTGAGGGATGACATACTTAGCCTTTGCATCAAAGCCATTATGCTGACAGTGCAGTTTTGACTGTCAGCCAGAGATGCTTGGTTTTCCTGGCACATCTTTTTTTAAACACACTTCAAACAACCTCCCTTCATTTTTCCCCAACAAGTTTCAGACATTTGCACACCCCCCTGTTTCCTACCATCCCTCATGCTGCTTACCTCGCTGCAGAAAGCGCCAAGGCCTGCAAAAGCATGCCATGGGGATTTTTTGTTGGTAATTTACACTCAGAATACATTATTCCACCTCTACGTGGTGCCAATTTGTAACTGATAATAAGCTTGACCTAAGTATTGGGCAGTCATTGCCATAAAGAGTAACCTTCCAGGCGCAGGGAAGGTTTTGCTGTATAGGTGGGCAAACAGCTGAAGTACTGGCTCTGAGAAAGACATGAACTTTGATCCCTGCTGTCCTGTTGGGACCGAAGCTTATAAAAACAATAAACAAAAGGGCAGTAACTGCAAACATTGTTTGTTCCTGGTTAATCAATAGCAGCGACACATGAATGCACTGGCCGGGAAGGGGGCGTGAGCAGGTACTCAGAGAACAGCCCTGTGCAGGGCGCCTAGTTACTGAGGGCCTTTCCACATTTGTATTAGCCAAAACCACCCCTCGCACGGGGACGACCAGAAACCAGGCCCGCACCGGTAACGGCAGGTAACGGCAGGTAACGGTCGGTAACGGCAGGTATCGGGCCACGGCCCCGCCCCGCACCGAGGAGGGACAAAATGGCCGCCGCGGGCCGGGGCTCCGCCCCCACCTCCAGTGAGCGCCACGCCCCGCGTCAATCAGGGCGCAGGGCACGCCCCCTGAGGGCGATTGGCTGAGGCGCCGGAAGTGTCGTGGCGGCCGGGGTAGCGCGCGGTGGGGCTCGGCGTGTGGCAGGTGGGTGAGGGAGCGGCGGCGGCCGTGGCCCTGCCGGGCCGGGCGGGCTCCCCGGCCCATGGCCTGCCCGCCGCGCTCCTTCGAGCTACCGGCTACCGGCCGGTGCGACTGTTGATGCCCTCCCCCCGCTCCCTGCCACGGCGGGTGCCTGGCTGCCCACCCCTAACAGCGGCTGCGTGGCCGCCTTCAGCACCCCCTCCCTCCTCCTCCTCCCAAGGGCCGTTGCGCGGCTGCCTTCAGCCCCTCACACCCACCGCCCTTTTTGGGATAAGTGCCCCACTAAGCTCCGTGCAAGACGCTGGGGAGGAGTTCCCCAGGCCCATCCCGCATCAGGTGCCTGGGGGGGTCTTGGTGTCCCCCAGCGCTCCTCCAGTTGCTGAGGCTGTTGGTGTCTTCTCTCTCCCCAGAGGTGCTCCCCGCCACCATGTTTGTCCTGGTGGAGATGACTGACACAGTAAGAATTCCTCCCTGGCAGTTTGAAAGGAAACTGAATGATTCGATTGCAGAAGAGCTAAACAAGAAATTGGCCAATAAGGTAAAGTGGGGGTCACGTATAGCTTGATGCAAGCACCATATCATGTTCCTGAGCATTTCTTCCTTGTATTTGTTCCTGGTGAGGTGTGTGGGTGAGCTATTGGAATAGTGTAGATGTGAAGGCCATCCCCAGAGACTGAAATATCAGAGGCTGTAAACAAAGAGACAGCCATGTATCATCTCAAAGGAGACTTTTTTCTAGTGATTAATGCTGTAATGGGAAGATACGGAGATGCCAGATGGGACAGAGAAGTGAGAGTGACTGCTGGTTTGTGTGTAGAGTAGCAATCCAAAAGGCAGTCTGAGAAATGGATGCAAACTAATTCATCCATTGGGGGAATTTTTTGAAGAGACCGTATAAATAAATGTAGGACAGTAATACTGGAAGTGAAATTAAGATGTTAGTAGCTGACTTGGTCTGTGCTTAGTACTTGAAATACAGTGTGGCAGCAAGTAGTTCGTCTTTGGTACAGGACAAAAAAGTGTTGTGTTGTAGACCAGTTTCCCTGTGCAGCCTCTGGGACTGCAATTACCATACAGCTTTCAGCAAGAGGCAGGTGCAAAACTCAAAATACAGCTTGTGAACGAAGCTCAAAAGAACGACTTGAAATGATCCAGCAGATGATACAGACAGGTTATGAAAAGCAAAACTCTTCACTTATCCACTGATGACTAGTAGGTGCCTCAAGTTTTGTAGGTTTTGAAGCTGTCTCAGGTGGCAGAGAAGCCAAGAGTTCTCATTGTCTCTGCCCAGAGCTTATATAATTTAAGATAAAGGCAAGCCTAGAGTATAACTGAGAGTATAACTCTAGCGAAAGGTGTGTTTAGCCTTTTGACAAGCTGTCAAAAAGTGAATGATGTCTGTGGGCAAGTGTTTACTGTCATGGCAGGTCAAGTTCTCTCACCACTGATGGTTACCCCAATGGTTCTGTTTGTAGCGGTGCTCTTTCCAGTGCCAATGAAAACACATCCTCCTGTAACACCTGAATAAGTTAGGGGTTCCCCTACAATGCAGTGTGGTTAGGGTTGGGACTCTTGAAGGAGTGTGCCAAAACAGCCTCCCTACCATCCTGCCACCCTTCTGTTGATCTTCTTTTGTAAAGGTGTGCACAGTGTATAAATTTGATGGTTTGCTTGATGTAACCTGGCGAGTTGCTTGATTTATTGCTTTTTAATGATTTTTTTTTTCCTTGACCAGGTTGTATACAATGTGGGCCTCTGCATCTGCCTGTATGATATCACAAAGCTAGAAGATTCATACATATTCCCTGGAGATGGTGCATCACATACCAAAGGTATATTCTTGTCCTCAGTTGTGTAGTTTTGCAGAAGCTTAGTGATCTGGAAATGTAAACTGAGTTTAGTTGTTAAGGAAAGTAAATTTAAAGAAACTTTTTGAAGTTCATAGCCTTAAATTTGTTCCTGTTAGGAAGGCAAAAGCTACACGGTAAAAGTTTCTTCCCTTTGTATTTTTTGGGTGCAAATACAACTAAATACAAATGGCCGGTCCTGGCTGCCTTCTCTAGCAGTCCATCTCTGTTCTACAGTTAGAGCCACACATGTGGGATAAGGAAGGGGTTAATTTAATTTAAAAAGATTGGAAATCTGCACGTGGAAAATAAGTTGCATTAATTGTTCTGCGTTTGTCTAGTATTTTTTTCTTTTTGAAGCTTATTTTTCCTAGCTAGGATGTTGAAACATGTTTCTAAATATAACATTCCTACAGTATTTGATGCTGTTTTCCTAGGTGGAAGTTTTGCTACATTTTTGTTTGAGACTTAGACAGATCTGGTTCAGCATACATTTTTAGTGCTTTTTTTAAAAAAAAAAAACAAAAAATGACTGTTTTTAGTTTTGACTTCTGGCAAATCTGCATGAGTAAAAAATGGAAGTACATACAAATTTCATATATTTTTTTTTAAGTTAAGGTAAATTTCTTTGAACTGGAAGGAGATGTATTATTTTCTAGCTTCCATTTTCAGTGTGGAAGCGTAGCTTGATCAAATGAAATGTTTCCCCTTAGAAGGGAACTGGACTGACTGTATGTGGCTGCCCTTGTCTAAATTTTAACTCAACTCCAACACAACTCACTCCCTGCAAAAAAAAAGCTTCTCTAATACTGAAGGAGGGTGTCAGGCTTTCCTGCTTGCTTTAATCTCCATTCAGCTGGTTAACTTTGAATTACTCCTTGAACTGAAAACAAGAGAATATATTCTCTCTGAGCTTGGAAAAAAAAGTCTCCTGCTTTCAGAATGTGGGGTAGCCCTCTTTCTGTAATGTACTGCCTGATTTTTATGTAAAAGAGGAGCACGGAGTATGGACAGCTAAAGTGATGCGGAATTGGTCATAAGCATTGTTTTGCTAAGATTGTCTTAGTGTAGCTTTCTTAAAATTTATAAATTATGTTAGGAACATCATTTTATTTAACCTGGATGAAAAATACAGTAATGTTAGAGAATCTTATTTACTCTGATAGTATCTGATATCAAATATTTCATTTAAAGAAAATACGGAATTGCCAACAAAGATAGAAGGGACAGAAATCTTACAATTTCAGCTGACATCTTGGCCTTGAAGCATTGCACAGGAATGCTCAGATGATAACTAAAGCAGAGGTTGTGCTCCATGTTCTTCGCTTACAGTTCTGTTCTGTGAACTTCAGCTCTCGCAAGCTTGAAGAACAGAGAACAGGAGGCTGCTGATCAACAGCTGTCATAATTCATGCCAAACATTTAGGAATCAGAACTCTTATTCCCATTTGTCTGTCTAATCAGTGCCAGTAAGGAAATTGTAAAAGAAACTGGCTGAGTATTTTCAGAGGCAGATAGGACGTGGGATTTTATTTTGATGGCTGCCACCCTGTGGATGGAGTATAGTTCACTAACATGGACATAACTTTAATGATTTGTTTTCTTTTTAGTGCATTTCCGCTACGTGGTCTTCCATCCCTTCCTGGATGAGATTCTGATTGGACAGATTAAAAGCTGCAGTCAGGATGGCGTTCATGGTAAACCCCAGCTTCTAATGTTAGGGACACAGAGCTGCAAAGCTCATGGGTCTGTTGAGATGCTGTGGTTTCAGGGTGTACAGCGCGTCTCTAGGCTGGTTAAAGACATTTAACTGGCCTCTAGCGCTGCTCTGATCTGATGGTGGTTGGTAGTTCGAGCCTGGCAGCTTCCCCTGCCCTCATGGTTTTGTCTATACTCCCCTTTCCTTTTGTCATTCATGTGCGTGCCCAAGAAGAACAGGCAAGCCCATCTGGAGCCTAGACTGGATTCATTTTCTCGCTTTGGTTAACAAAACTTATTTTTTTTTAAAGTGATAGTATCAGCTTGTGTTGGTCTGATACATCTTCCCTATAGTTCTGTGCAAATTCTTGACCGTTTTCCTGTACCTGAAAACATGGCAGGGAAACGGCTTTGTGAGCATGAAGTGCTGTTCCATTCGTGGAATACATAATTGATGAGTTGCTTTCCTTTCTTGTAGGAGTCTCCCATGCAAGCGAGCTCCTCTGCTCAGTTGTTAGGATGATAAGATTATCATGGGTGCGTTTGTTGCTGAATTTAGGCATGTCCACTCTCTGATAAAATGCAACATGAAATCTCAAGGGAGAGATGGGGGCTGTTCGAACTTTATAGTGGGTCTTTATTTAATGTGTTATATCTGTGATTTCTAAGCTCTTTTCTGTCACAGACCTCTATAGCATCTGACTCATTTCTTGGAACGCTTTCAGTTCCAATCCTGCTCCAAACAGCCTTTTCCTTTCCCAGCGGGCATGAAGACTGTGCCCTCTGTTGCTGTATGTACTTTCAGCTGGGTGGTTGCTTTGCTGACAGCTGAAACCGAGCGTTGTGGCTCAAAGAGTAATTCCTGCGTGATCTCAGACGTCCTTCCTGAAAGAGGAAGGAGAATGAGTCTAGAAATGCATTTTAGGAATGGCTGTGGTAACATCATTTGCGAAGAAGCGTTTCATTCTTAATCAAATTATTTTCTCCACAGTTTCTATTGGATTCTTTGATGACATTGTCATCCCACCAGAATCCCTGCAGCAGCCAGCTAAGTTGTATCCTTTGATCACCTTTGATAACTTCACTACTTCATTTCAAAAGATTGTGCAGTGCTGGCCCAACAGGCATTCACTGCCGCAACAATGAAGGTGCTCGGTGGCAGAAGCTAAGCTGTTGTGTCGGGCGAGTCCCGCAGACTGTTATCACAGCTAGACAGGCCTCACGCTTATTAGGTTTTGCAGGATCATTGTGCTCGCTGATAGAAATGAATGGCAACGTCCCCCGAACAACCGCGCTGTAATCCCTGCCTCTAGTCTTGGCTGCTGCTGAAGACAAAATGCCATTTTTTCCACATCATGTAATGTCTAGATACACGGTGTGTCTAATATACTTATTTGTGGTAGGTGAGGTCTTCTTGGGTTTGAGGTGTTGTGTTCAGGTTGGGGTTTTTTTTTGGGGGGGTAGGGGTAACCCCAACTCTTCCCAGTAGCGGGAAGATCAGAAACAAGACCTGGGCTGTGCAGGTGATGAGCTGGGACAGCACATTGTGGTTTGAGAAATTATTGTGATAGGGCTTTGAATTGAGTCCCTTCCCAAAACTGTCAGAACTTTATCTGTCAGGCAGAACGTTGATTGTTTCCCTCCTTAACCCTTGGTGTGGCCAGTGATGAAGCAGAGCAGGTGTGGGTGTGGGAGTATGAGACAGAAGAAGGGGCCCATGACCTTTACATGGACATCGGGGAGGAGATCCGCTTCCGAGTCGTGGATGAGACATTCATCGATACCTCACCGACAGGTCCCAGCTCTGCAGAGGCCTCCACTTCGAATGCCACAGAAGAAGTCCAGAAGAAAGAGGCGCCCTACACTCTCGTGGTAACTATGTGCACAATTCGTGGAGCCTTGTGAACGTTGTGGTTTATTCTATGTCTAAAATAGCATCCCTTTCCCAAGGAACTGATGCTTTAAGCTGAGTGTGAAGCAAACAAGAGTCACAAAATGAAAGGAGTGGAGAAGGGAAGAAACGAGATTGTTCTGGCGGTGGCTCTGTGTTTGCTCTGTGCTTTCACTGGCGCATTGTGGTTGTTGGTGGAGTTCCCCCTGGGAGGCTGATTGAAAGCAGCCTGCGGATGCAGGATCTGCGGGTGGGAGCGAGCACACAAGGAGCACGGAGCTGGGAGAACCACATCAAGGTTCACACAGCAGCTAAACAATCTTTCCCAGGCGGTGGTTTGGCACGAGACCCACCTGAGCACAGTGCAAGAGACAGACAGATCTACACCAATGAAAGCTGTGTTTTCTCCCAGCTGGAGAATGTTGGGACAGTCAAGAGGTAGAATGGGAAAGCGCTTGATTTTTTCAAGTGTGGATGGTTTGGTTTAGTGTTGACAAGGTTTAAAGGAGTCTGGGCAAGCTCTGATGGAGAAAAAAAAAGTGAAGACCTCATCCATAACTATGGGGGGAGAGACTTTATATTTTTATGAACATACTCCTGTGTTCTCTGTGCAAGTTTATAATTGCACACTGTCGTCTTCTCTCCGTGAACAGGGATCGATCAGCGAGCCGGGCCTGGGCCTCCTGTCGTGGTGGACAAACAGTTAGCTGCAGCCAGAGCCCGCTCTGCAGAAAGTCTTTCCGGTGGATGTTTGGGGGATTATGGGATCCTGCTGGTGCTCGTTGCTCCTCTGAAGCTGAATGAGAAATTAGACCTGCCATTCTCTGTTTCCCCTTCAGCTTCCAACCTGCCAGATCGAGACAGTCGCTTTCAAGAAATGTCTTCACTGATCTGTAGAAGTGAATTTACAGGCATAAAAAAGCCTTCAGCGCAGCAGCAACAAACTCAGCTGGAGCTTTTGGTCTCCTGCCCTGGAGGGAAAACCGGGGAGGTCTTTGCTTGCCTGAATTAAGAAGGGACTTGACTTCAGTGGGTGAAAGCAGGAGAGAGAATGCCTGTCAAGACGGATCACTCCCTTGGGCTGAGAGCTTGATCTCGGAGGGGTAGAAACCTGCCGGTTTTTTGACAGGCAACGGGGAAGAAACAGCAAAAGACTGGAGTGAATAGCGGTGCGGGACTCTGCAGACCTGGAAAACGCTGCTGCTGGGAGGGCAGGGGAGGTGGTGGTAACGTGCTGCTAAGAACAGGAACTTAACCCATGGATGGAATCAACGAAAGAGAACTGGCGTGACAGTGGTTTACCCACAAGTGGCTTAGGCTCCATGAAGATGACCACTGTGGAAGGCCACAGGCTGCTTATTGCGCTGGATGGAAATACTTTACCGGGTGGGCTGTATTTATGGAGAATGAGCTAAACTTTGCAGGAGTTTGACAGAAAATGCATAATTACGAACTGAAACGGACCAAGGCTGCTTTGAGCAAGTTAAATACTTGTTTGTGGGGGTGTGTTAAGACCAGAGATGGAATAAATAGTGAGACCCACACAGCCTGCCTTCCTGTACAATTTGTGGGGAAACTATTAGCTTCCTGCCTAGCAGGAAGGAAGAAAAGTTGCCTCCTGCAGTTTTAGCTACTTGGATTTCAAGGCAGACAGTGTTGAGACCAACACTTTGCTCTGCTCTAACAGCCAATAACAAACAATTGCCATCACCCTCCCTGACAGCAGTGAAAGGGAAGGGGGGAACAAAACAGGGAGTAAAATCTATGCAGGGCCTGTTGCCAAGCCAGTGATGCTGCACATAATTACAAAGCCAGCCACGTTTGGCAGGAAGGGACTATAATTCCCTGGGATAGCGGGTCTGCTTAACCTCCAACTGGGAAAACAAAGCCTGAGTCACCAGCGCCCTCCCTGCAGCGCCGTTAGAACCCCTTAATTCTGAACTGTTATTCCTGGTGCATTGCCCTAATTAAAAGGGAGCCTAAGAATTCTTTGGGTTCACACAGTAACGGAGGTCCATCTGCGCAGACAATACCCGTACTGAATGCTGGCTACAGTGGTAGTGCTCAGACATGCAATCAGCACGACAGGGCGGAAACAAAGCGTTTGCAGAACACCCCCCCAGCTGTTTGTAGAGCTGGAAATTTGGGTGACAGCGGTTAGAGCCTCACCAGCCAGAGAGGCTGCCACCCAGACTGTGTCCAGGGGCAGGAAACAGCCCAGGTACCTCCAAGGAGCTGTTGTTCTCAGCTCCCATTTCACAGGGTGGGAGTTCTGGGGAGCACAGCGAGGTAGTAGCTGTTTTACGTGTGGATCTAATGAGATCCTCCTCAACATCAGTCTCCTGCTGTGGAGAAGGCAAGCTGTGCTTGAGGAAACTAGTTTACTGCACAATGCTGCAAAAGCATGTAAAATCACTTGTTCCTTGCAGGTTTGTCACTGCTACAGTAGCGTCACTGTCACCCTGGACAGGAACACAGGTGGGAGGGTGGTGATAGCCGTGAGTGTTGCCCACAGTAGGTTGATGTCAAGGGGTAAACAATGCAAGACAGCTGTGAAGGCTCTTTTTTTACCATGTGTTTTTGTGCACAGCAATGATTTACAAAATAATAACTGGGCAGGTACCATCTCGTATCTCCAAGAAGTTCTTTCCCACCCTCCCAGCCCCAACGCCAGGGGAAGCAGGGGCTGAAGAGCAGGATTGTGAATGTAACGACATGAGGCAGAAGAGATGGTCACATTCTTTATTTTCATTTTATTTCTTTAGCCATCAGTAAAGTGAATGGGCAGAAAACAACCAACTGAGCAGACAAACCCACCTTAGCCGGTTATTTCCAAATATAAATAACTGTGGGACAACCGAAATTGAGCCAAAATAGAAAAAGGGAGCTGGGGGGGGAGTTTAAAAGACAAAAGTAAGCTTAGCTGCACTCCCTTTTCATAGTGTCAGTGAAGAGGAAGTGCCATAACAAAAAGGAAGCTATGGTTACATTTGATCAGACATTTATTCCAACAGTAGGCATGGAATTGCACTTTCATGAAAAATGCCAAAGCTGAATCGAGTCCAGTGCGCCGGGGGCACGGTGCACACTTAGCTGGATTTCTGCTGCAGCTCCTTCATTCTGTTCAGGGCACTGCCAGCCTGAAACCACTCGATCTGCGACTCGTTGAAGGTGTGGTTCAGCATGATTGTTTCTTGGCTCCCATTGGGATGCTTGATGATGCATTTCAGAGGCTAAAGGAAGAAGACAGGTTTTATTTCCTCCTCTCCCCCGTTTCTCTTTCCAGGGAGCAAGTTAACTGAAGCTTCTCGCAGGAAAATCCCGACATGTTTTTAAAGGGTTGAAAATGGAATATTATAGCTCAGGGTGGGTCTTAGCACAGAAGGGAGGGTGCAGTTCCTTCTAGGGAGCGCTCATGCTTAAGGCAACAACTCCAGGAATTCAGGGTTTCTCATAACCATTCAGAATAACCCAATCTGGTTCTGACTTGCTCTCTAGACCACTGGTGTGGTGTCTCACCTGGCCGGCAGGACACACTGCCCAGCCCCAAGGACACAGCTCTCGCTGCTGATCCCCATCACTGCCACATCCCTGTCCCCCCAGATGCAATGACAAAGGTCCCGGTTACCTTCCCAGGCGCGAAGTCTGCCAGCCCCACGATGCTGAGCTTGTCCACAGGATGAATCTTGTTGTAGTCTGCTGGATCAGCGAAAGTGAGGGGCAGCAGGCCTTGCTTCTTCAGATTGGTTTCTGTGGAGAACAAACCACCAGGCACGACTGTAACAGCGTGCTGCAGGGGATGAGGACTGCCTTCTGGCTGCCCACAGCTTCTCAGAGTATTATTCCAGCAACAACTACTATCTTTGGAACAAAATCAGTGTACCCAGTGGTTGTGGCATATCTAATTAGGTCTGTAGCAGGATTCCTGACCAGAGGGACCGTGGGATCTGTGCCCGTAGGTGTTGAGCCCTGGGGCAAGGTGAACACTGCTTCCACCCAAACCAAATACACCCTGTTTACACACCTCACCGGGGAAGTGCGACTCACCATGGATCCTGGCAAAGCTCTTGGTGATGATCACCCTGCCCCCCAAGTGACGTGGCTCCAACGCCGCGTGCTCCCGGCTTGATCCCTCACCGTAGTTTTCATCCCCAATAACTGCCCATTTGACACCCATTTTCTGCAACAAAAGAGACAGATGCACGTTTCTGCAGTCACCCAAGTGAGGAATTAACAATAAATACCCACCCAGGCATCTAACTGCAGTGCTACCCTACTGACATCGCTGTGCTGTGACACCTTCTCCCAGAAGGCTCCCTTTTGTTCTGAGCAAGGCCAAAAATAAAGGAATTAAGTGTTTCACAGCCCTTAGGCACTGCCAGCCTTCACTAACGAGGGCTGAGGAGGATTGCCCTTGAGACCCCGAGCAAATCCTTGTTCACACCAGCCATGATCTCTGCTTTACTGAAAGCAATAGAGAAAACTTTAACTTTTATCTACTGGAAGAATGAATCCAAGATCACTGCTGGTCTGTCCAGAGGATGAAAAGACATTTCTTGAGGTTCTAAGCCAAGTCTTAAAGAATGAAAGTTTAGAATTAATTTAAATATTAGACTAGTCACAGGTGAAATGCTCCAGGAGGCAAGATTTATCTGCTGTCTGATGACACCCATGCCTTGCAGTGCCTAAAGGACTTCTTTCCCTTTCATCTATGATTTCTGGTCCCCTCTGGGTCACACGCTTCTCCTCCCTCTTCCCTGTATCAGGTAGGGAGAGAATCTCCTACAGGAACTGCCATCATCAGAATAAGTCCCAAGAAAAAGCCTCAACGCTGAGTGAATTCACAGCTGCTGTAACTTGAGAGCAGGAGGGCCAGATCCTCAGTCTTGGCACTGACCACCCAAACTGTAAACATCCCCTTAAAATAGATGCATCAGGGGGAAAATCTCACCTTGTAGTAACGGGCTGTGTCTGGGACTGGCCCAAACTCCTGGGTTAACGCGTTCCTCACAGAGTTGGCTTTGCCATTTTCAATGTTGATGGCACCGATGAGCAGGTTGTTGGAGATGTTGTCCAGGTGGCCGCGGAACTTGAGCCACGGTCCGGCTGCAGAAATATGGTCAGTGGTGCATTTCCCTTTTACCTAAAGGGTAATAGAAGAGAAGAATGTCTTAGGATGGATCGGTTACTTGACCTTTCCTCAACTCTTTTTATCATGAAGTATCTTCACATCTCTCTAAAGGCGCAAACCCAAGACAGTTGTATCTGTTACAAAATCAAGGCACTCCCAAGGCAGAACACAGTGGACATTTTGCCTGTTTTGGGTAGGAAGAACATCCCTATTCCAAGGGGAAATTACAAAAATGAGCTTAGCCATGACATTTCCTGCTGTGTCCTCACTTCCCTCCGCAGCAGGTTCTTCAGGTGCAAAAAGCAATTAATTCTTTCCTGCTACAGCTCAGCCTCCCCTGCTGGGGAAGTTCAGCAACAAGCCAAGTGTTTCTGATCTGCACATAAGCCTTTTCAGCTTGTAAGAACAGAATTCCCAACCAGACATAATGGCCTTCCAACAGGTAAGTCCCAAAGTGCTTGCAAAGGAATTATGTGTGTCAAAAACTCGAGCACAGCTTAGTATGGCCCTTGGGAATCCCCACAACTCTCTGCCACTGAGAATCAGCAGAGTTCCTGAAAGTCAATTCCTATGGGATTGCATTTCAGAACCCATCACTGAATTAACTGAAGTTTTCATCCTGTTACCACAGGCAGTGAGGAGAAAGCCATGTCTTCATTAAGAAACTGAAATGCAATGTTTATTGTGAAGTAATTTCTATAAAATGGTAAGAGAACACACATACTGATGGATAAGAAGTTCCTAACTACCTCATTTCAGACAAAAAGCTTCTTAGAAAGGTCAGGTATTAGAGACACTAATTAAAGAACCCATCCACCTTTCTGCTGCAAGTTGTATATGGGAGAAACTCCACAGACTACATGGCATGGGTAGGATCGTATTATGTGGTCTAGCAAACTTCATTTTTCATGGTATTAGCTAACCACTAGCCCAAAGGAGAAAAGTCTCTTAGTTTAATAGAAAGAAGTATCAGATGGAAACACCTGGAAGAAAGGAAGGAAGGAAGATTCTTGCTTCACTTTCCACACCAATGTGTTTGTAGGGGAGGGAATAACAGACAGCTCAAAGGCACATCCAAAGCTTGGAGCAATTGATGTGCAAACCCCTGTTTGAGGAATCCTGCCATAGCTGGCATTCCCCTACTTTGCTCCTGACCTTGATGAGGATCAGCATGTCTTCTAGGTCCTTGCCGTCCCACTTATCGAAGGGCTCAAGAAGCTGGAGGCGCTGGCTGGTGGGGCTCACATCCACATGCTGCCCACTGCCATCCTTAGGAGGGTACTGATAGGTGTCCTGGCCTGGGTCAAACTCCTTCCAAAGAAGAAAGGAGAATCATCAGCCACAGCCGTCCCCAACAGCACGTGAAGAAGTTGCCAATACAGGCAACTGCACCCGTTCTAGCTTTAAGGAAGAGGCCAGTGCATGAAAGGTCCCTTACTACATATAAAACCCCACTAGTGACAAGCCTTCCCCCCTCCGTCTCCAGACGGAGCAGTTACCAGCTTGGGCAGCTCATCTGCATCAGGTGCTTCTAGTTTAAACTTCTTCCCATCTGCTCCTGTCAGGTAATCTGTCTCGGGGTTAAATTTTAGAGTGCCAGCAATGGACAGGGCTGTGACAATCTGAAAGAAAAAAAATTACAAATTTATAGGCATATTCTACCCCACCCCCCCTTTGAAAGTCCCATACCTAACAGTCTCAAAGCCAGCAGCCAAACTACAGACCAAGCTATACCAAGTGTCTTCTGCAGGCAGAGGAACTGGCTCCCAAGACACCCTGAACTACCCCAGAACCTCCCTCTGGCTGTCTCTTACCTCTGGGGAGGTCACAAATGCATGAGTCTCAGGATTGGCATCATTGCGACCTGTGAAATTCCGGTTGTAGGACGTAACTATTGTGTTTTTCTCTCCTTTCTTGATGTCCTTCCTGTGAAAGAAACAAACATGGTCATCAAATCCAAAGGGAATACTGCTTCTAGATGTCTCGCTGCTAAAATCCCCCAGCTTGGTTTTGGTAGCTATCACTATCTTTTGGCAAAATGAATAGGTGCCTCAAAATGTTTTCCTGCCCTAAGGAGAGGCTAAAACCCAAGAACAGTGCAAAACCAAGTCAGACACTGATTCCAGGAGCAGTTCTCCTAGCCCATGTTGTGCACTGTTCAACTCTCTAAACAATAACCAACTAAGTACATAGTCTTTGGACATCCCACCATTAGCAGTGACAAAGCCACATAAGAGTATTTCCCATCCCTTCTACTGGGAATTTTCCTCCCTGTCACTCCAATGGATGAAGTTGGACCAATTCACTTTTCCTATTTTAAAAGGACCATAGAAACTCTAGTCCACCCTCTCACAGATAACAAATCTCTCCCCATTTTTTGTCTCCTTTCAGAAGCCTACAGGTGTGGCAAAATTTGTGGCCGCTCCGCAGCTTCATTCATCTAAAACCTCAGTATAAATCTACAGTCTTTCACTTCTCCTCCTCCAATGCATATCAGACAGCCACAGCCAATTAATTTTTAAGCATTTTTAAGCATTTTAAGCACTTTTAATTTCCAGTGTGTTATATTTACAATCAAATTTGGCTTCACAGAGCACTTTGGGAGCTAAAAGACAAAAAGCTAGAGTGAGGTCTGTCACTACACTTTACCTGTCCCACTGGCCAATGCATGGCCCACAAGCGTTGGCAAGAACCAGCCCTCCAACATCTCGCAGGATTTGTGCCTGGGGGCAGAGAACAACTTTGTTACTAGTAGAAAGAATGGAATAATACGTTTCTGGGCTTGCTTTTTCAGGGGAAGAGAACACTCATCTTCTAACAAAGTATCAAACCTAAGAAAATTCCCCTTCCTTGTTTCACTTGCAAGTTTTGAGTCGCTTTTATAAACACATGGGGTTTGATCCCAGTAAAGCTGTACGTTACCGCTGGGAAAGAGCATAAGATGACTTGCCATGATGTTCCCATTCTCTCCCTGCTTCAAATTGAGCAGCTACTCGCAGATATTTGACTGAAGGGCAGTGTCTGGTCTGATTAATATCCTACACACTTCCTCTCCGTGTAAGGAGAGAATTGGTGAAAGTGCAGGCAAGTGTGTGTGTCATTCAGCAAACGACTCCAGAGGGCAGCTGTTAAGGAAAGGCATGACTGTGGACTTGGCTGCAGGAGGCATTAAGCACTGGCTGGATATATCCACAGGCCACACTGTAACAGCATCTAACACTTACTAAATATTAGGACTAATTAAAACATAATTTTCTGCACTGAAAAAGGGAGAAAGCAGGTGATGTTTCCTCTACAGAAACATTCCTCTTAAATAAAATACGAGTTTTGCTGTAAGTTTGATCTAAAATGGGAACCAACCTTCCCACAAAGGGCTTGCTCACATCCTAAACTATTCTTAAAGGAGAAAACTGGATTGCAGGTGGATGCTAGCCCTTCGTCAGCCATGGCCATGCACAGAATCCCAGGAGCATAAGGCATCCCTTGCTATGCACACTGTTATCTCCTCAGGGCCTCAGTTCCCGGGTCCCAGCTCTGTCTGGTTCCAATTCCATTCTTATACGCCCAGGTAGTAAAGATATCAGGTCAAAACAGTGTAAAGGTGACAAGAGGACCCACAGGCTGGTCACTACATCAGTAATTGCACCTCTATGATAAGTGAAGACAAAGTTTAAGGGGTTTCCAGTAGTTAACTCTGGAAGAGAGTTTAACATTTACCATTTGGAAGTGTAAAGAGCAGCCATACTCACGTAACCATCTCTTTCAATGGTGGCACGGATCTGCTCTGAGCCTGGTGTGATTGTGAACTTAGATTTGCACTTCAGTCCATGCGCTAGTGCCTGTTTGGCCACTGCTGCGGAGCGCCCCATGTCCTCATAGCTGGAGTTGGTACAGCTGCCAATCAAGCCTGTGGTGTTTGACAGAAACAGGGAGGTGGTTACTGCAGCCGTGGTCCTAGGAAACTTCTCCCTGACCCATCTCTCAGCAGAAAAAACAAGGAACAACTACCTTTTCTGTCGACAAGGAAACTGAAACAGTTTCAGGTACTAACACTGCCAAGCCTCCCAGCAATATGCTGCGGTCACAACCAATCCTTCGTCCCGCTTTGGAGGTTGCACAGTCAGAACACACTACCTGGTCACTAGTTATTGTTTTACAATGTCCGAGTGTCACCTACTTGCACTTTGGTTAAGCAAATTACCAGAGAGGTATTGTTCCACAAAGACAGAAAAGGCAAGATGGCAAGAAACGAAGAGATGATGAAAAGAAAGCATCCTTTATTACAGTATGAAGACCATGTGAGGACATACTGTATCGTCCTGACAGTATTCTGGTGCTAACCAGCAAAAAATACATTCTCTTTGGGTTACAGATGCTCTTGATTCTATTTGTAACACCATCGAATAACACATTTTCTCACCTGGGATGTGGCCTTTACAATGTATTTATATTCTTTTCATTCTTCAAGTGAGCAATACTTGAGAAGCCAGCCAACAGGTTACCACCCCACAAGTGAGTATATAAATATCCAAGCCTGCTCTTTAGGAAAGCAAGTACAAACTTCATTATGTCCCAAGAGCTCAACAGCCAACTGCTGGGAGGACTGACAACCATGCTCCTGACAGATCTTTGCACAGACAAATCCATGCAATGGACTTTTAACAACATTGGGTAACATCCCTGCCAACCCAATCCTTCAAAAGTTTCTGAGAAGAAAAAAACCCAAACTTGTCTGCCTCCTGAGATTAAAAACCCTCCAGCTATCCCAGATCTCATCCCACACACCCGGCCCAGGCGGTCACTACTCTTCCCAGCAAATTCCTATGGCCATGAAGAGATGACACTGCAGCAAAGTCAAAGGACATACAGCAGTAATAAAGGATTAGATCCCAAGCCATGTGACCAACCGCTTATCCCAAGACTGCAACTTTTATGCCACAAGGATAAAGACAGAGGAAAGAGCAAATGCTACCCACCAACTCTGATATCAACAGGCCAGCCCTCCTTTTCTGCCACAGCACCAATATCTGACACAGGGTGCGCCAGGTCTGGTGTGAAAGGTCCATTGATATGCGGTTTCAGCTTTAAGAAACAGTGACAAAGTCAGAAGTTACAGTAGCCAAGAAAAACCCCCAAACACAGCAGCAAAACAATTCCTTTCATAGAGCTATCTGGAAGCTGTTTAAATAGGATTCTCCTCCACAAACACCAGAGCAGGAGCTGTCATGAAGCAGATGTGATTTTCATGTGTTCCAGCACAGCACCAGGGGTGTTGCATCAAACTCCTAGCTTGGTCCTCATTCACGCAAAACAGAGTCACATCACAACACCCAAGATGGCAAGCAGGAAGGAAGCCTTACCTCACTGAGGTTGATTTCGATCACCTGGTCATACTGACAACCAGAATCTGGTACCAAGTGTTGCTGGAATTCATCTGCCAGCGCAGCTATGTCTGGAATAAGAAAGGAGGGAGATGTGAAAAGTGCAACAAATAAAAGGGCAAAGAAAAAGCTTGGAATGGCTAAATGCAGGGGAACCACCATATACTTCCCCAGCCACTTCATCTACAGACTCCCTGCCTGTATCAGATGATGTGTGGGACCATGCCAGGTCAGAAGTCACATCAGACACCACTGTAGGAGGATGCTGCTCCCAGAATACACCTTCACTTGAACCCACTCTTCTGCCCACTTCAATCCCAAAACCTGCTTACCAGCCCGTCCAGTCTTGCTCAAGTATTTCTTCATCCGTGCATTGTAAGGGAAGATCGATGTGGTAGCTCCGATTTCAGCCCCCATGTTGCAGATCGTTGCCATTCCTAGAGAAGTGGGAGAAGAGACCATAGGATCAATGAGAAAATCCAAGGCCATCCAATTCTCCAGAAGTCAGTCCATGGAAAAGACAGCAAAGCCAAGAGAGATCAGGGCATTAGTCACAGAAACCAAATTGCACAGCAGAGAGGACACACCAACTACATAATGGATGGCTCTGCCCCGGACATTTCCAATCAATACAGTGCCTGCGACCAGACTTTTCTGCAAGGAAGGGACCTGAAAGCTACACTGATTCTTGCAGATACTGGAAGGGATGACAGAGAACCCCCATCTGCACTGAGCACCAAATATACTTAGAGCAGTGAGCAGTGGCTCTGCCACCTGCAATGAGTGTTCTGTCCCTCCCTACAATCTCATTTATGTTTACTGGAAGAGCCAGAAATTTGTGAGAAATTTAATGGATTCAATAAAAAGCTTCCAGTGATACAACACAGTAAACTCCCCTCCCCTCGTTTGCTCATGGCTCTGGGATCATCCGTGCCTTTCAAGGACACAGCAGTGAATCTGTAGAAGATGCTGTTTTACCTTTAATAAGCTAGAAGCAGATAGCAAAGGTCAAGTTCCTCGGAAAAATCCCAAATAGCTCTCAGTTTGTAAAACCAAATATTCCAAGTTGTAGCCATGCAAGTGGAGAGGAGAAGACCAGCCTAAAGGCTACACTTCAAGCCAAAGAAAAGGTCCCTGTTTGTAATTTGGTCCTAATTAGTACCACTACAGACAACTGCAATTTTCACTCATTCAAATTCAGCACCCAAGACCCACAATTACCTAGTGTAAGACTGCATGTTACAAACTGCTGCTTTCTGGTCTCCCCTCTGCCCTGCTTTTCTAAAAAGCTCTTTCTTTAGCAGCTGTCACACACATACCCCCTTCAACCTGTTTCTTTCCTCTATCCACTGCCTATTTTGGGCTGAAATGAAAATGTCATCCTTTATCTTTGACATCTCCATCCTCTAAGCATATGCTGGAATACCTCCTCCCTCGCTCTCATCCTGATGTGCCACCTTACGGGATTCTTCACAATTAATCATTCAGTGTTCTCAAAGCCCGAAGATTTAATGGAGAGAAGTCACTTTTGCACCTAGAGGGAATGCTATCTTGTTACACCACTCTCAGCCACTCTCCCATTTTGCTGTGTACTAATCACCTGGCCAGGCTATGGGAGAACATTTAGTACTTCTTGCCTGACTCCCTTCCCAGCTTCTACAGACAACTCAACACCCAGCTCCAACAACAATCCGCTCAGATAAGATATTTGTGTTGCCTTGTGTTGCCTTACCAGTGCAAGAGATGGAATCCACACCAGGCCCGTGGTATTCAATGATGGCGCCTGTCCCACCCTTGACAGTAAGGATGCCAGCCACTTTCAGGATCACGTCTTTAGGAGAAGTCCAGCCTGAAAGCTTGCCAGTCAGTTTTACACCGATAACCTGAGAAACAGCAATGGAGGAAAAAAGAAAAAAAGAAAAAAAAAAAAAGAGTAAAATACTGACACCATCTCCTTTCAGCAGCAAAACCAATTCCTCTGAACTTCTCCAAAGAATCTGAGTGGTCACAATACCCAAAAGGAGAAAATCTTGAAGCATCAGAACATGTGCAAAAGCTGAGAGCACTGACAGGGCCAACTGAAGGGAGATCATTACTCACCAATCTCTCTCAGTCCCTGAATAAAAAAGCTGGAAACAAACTCAGAACTACCAATGAATCACAGCCCAGCTGTTGGAGCCACTGTGTGATTACAAACAAGACTGTAATGGTATATAGTGCCTTATATATGTAGTGCCTGAAAATCAACATTTCTTACACATCTTGTATTTCACCCTTCACATCGAAGAGTAGTATTCCTTCTGCTCCTACCTTTGGGCATTTGAGCTCCCAAGGGATTCCTGCCATGACATCTACAGCATCAGCTCCACCTACACCAATGCAGATTCCTCCTAAGCCTCCTCCATTGGGGGTGTGTGAATCTGTGCCGATCAGCATAACCCCGGGGAAGGAGTAGTTCTCCAGAATGATCTGAAAACAAAAATGGATTGTTTGCTTGCTTGTTTGTTGGGAAAGAAGAGGGGAAGACAGCACGAAAGAAAACAAGAGTTTAGATCAGTTTGCATTTGCAGATTTCAGTAGCAAGAAAGTAACAGGATTTGGTTTGGACTGGAAATTCACTTCTGCTTCAAACTTCTTGTGGAGAATGTAATGATAGAACAAGGTACCAAGGTCTCAGCCCCAGGATCCTTGCTTATCCCAGAATAAGAACAAAACTTAGAAAGTTACCTCCATTTTTTCACTGGAAGACTCCTTCCTTCCAGATTAGGCTTTTGCTAAGGTGCCACCTTTGTTTGGGCTCAAGAGCCTGCTCCTTAGACTCCACACCCTTAATCAACTGCTGAGCAAGTCAGTTCACCTATCCAATGCCAGCAAGATCTTTCATAGTCTTTATGCTCCCACAGCAGAAGAATGACAAGAGGCTCCTCCAATCCATGCTGCCAGCCAAAAATTAATCCCATAGAAGAATCCCTCACAAACACACCAAGAGCCTGCACTTCCCTTTTTCCTGCAATTGATTCCACACAAGACTCTTCAAGTATTAGAAAAAAAAAAAAAGAGTAAAATACTGACACCATCTCCTTTCAGCAGCAAAACCAATTCCTCTGAACTTCTCCAAAGAATCTGAGTGGTCACAATACCCAAAAGGAGAAAATCTTGAAGCATCAGAACATGTGCAAAAGCTGAGAGCACTGACAGGGCCAACTGAAGGGAGATCATTACTCACCAATCTCTCTCAGTCCCTGAATAAAAAAGCTGGAAACAAACTCAGAACTACCAATGAATCACAGCCCAGCTGTTGGAGCCACTGTGTGATTACAAACAAGACTGTAATGGTATATAGTGCCTTATATATGTAGTGCCTGAAAATCAACATTTCTTACACATCTTGTATTTCACCCTTCACATCGAAGAGTAGTATTCCTTCTGCTCCTACCTTTGGGCATTTGAGCTCCCAAGGGATTCCTGCCATGACATCTACAGCATCAGCTCCACCTACACCAATGCAGATTCCTCCTAAGCCTCCTCCATTGGGGGTGTGTGAATCTGTGCCGATCAGCATAACCCCGGGGAAGGAGTAGTTCTCCAGAATGATCTGAAAACAAAAATGGATTGTTTGCTTGCTTGTTTGTTGGGAAAGAAGAGGGGAAGACAGCACGAAAGAAAACAAGAGTTTAGATCAGTTTGCATTTGCAGATTTCAGTAGCAAGAAAGTAACAGGATTTGGTTTGGACTGGAAATTCACTTCTGCTTCAAACTTCTTGTGGAGAATGTAATGATAGAACAAGGTACCAAGGTCTCAGCCCCAGGATCCTTGCTTATCCCAGAATAAGAACAAAACTTAGAAAGTTACCTCCATTTTTTCACTGGAAGACTCCTTCCTTCCAGATTAGGCTTTTGCTAAGGTGCCACCTTTGTTTGGGCTCAAGAGCCTGCTCCTTAGACTCCACACCCTTAATCAACTGCTGAGCAAGTCAGTTCACCTATCCAATGCCAGCAAGATCTTTCATAGTCTTTATGCTCCCACAGCAGAAGAATGACAAGAGGCTCCTCCAATCCATGCTGCCAGCCAAAAATTAATCCCATAGAAGAATCCCTCACAAACACACCAAGAGCCTGCACTTCCCTTTTTCCTGCAATTGATTCCACACAAGACTCTTCAAGTATTAACAAAGCCACAAAAGAGTTCTTCAATGAAAAATGATGAGTTTTCTATGGTAGCAACACAGTAGAGAACTCAAGCTAATGAACTTTTCACTGCATACGTGCCATACTAACATTATGGATAGCCTTTCTGGGAAGCACAGCACGTGCATCACAGAACAGCTGGAATAGAACTAAGGTGGCTCTTCTATTGAGAAGACCAAGGCTTTACTTCTAGTACTTTCAGCTTTATTTGCTTGTAGCTCACATTAATGCTCTTGTGTGAGAAAGGTCACTTTGCCAGAGTTGGACTCTAAAACTATACAACATGACTGATTTACTCCAGCCAGAGAAAGTCAGCCACAAGAAAGCTGGTAACCACGGCATGGAGCTATGTTGCCACGTGACAGATGTTACAAGTGGTTTCAGAGCACAAATGACCCGAGGTGTTCCCATAACCTTTTGGAGAGTTCACCTGTTCTATTTCCTTTCTCTGTTGCGTCACACCAAGTTAAGGTAACCTTAGCAACGCATTTTGTAGTTAAGAAAACAGAGCAGAGAGCTCTCCACTGCACCTAGTCACATGTCCCCTGCTGACAGGACGCTTACCAGCTGCCCATTCTCCTCTCCACTCCTTTTGCTTTGTGCTGCACTTCAATTTTTACTGCCTACAACTCAGAGCAACAATGAAAAACGACTACTGGACCCACAAAGCAAACCAGCCAAGAGCATGTTAGGGAAATCCTGCCAGAGGTGCTGGTTTTCAAAAACAAAACACCTCATTAAGCGGTAAGTTATCTTGGGACAGTCATACTCTTTTAAAATGCAAGTGTTATAAGAAGAGAATCTCAGACTTGGAAACTGCTGGAAACGGTTCTGCATTTTATGCAAATCCACATAGCAACTAGTTATGCATTGCCATTCTTGAGTACTTAAAGTAAGCTGCTCTGCTTGATGTCCTCATATACTCTCCTGGTTTTTTATGGAACCAAATGCATACAAAATAACCCTAAAAAAAAAAAAAAAAAAAGTATGTTCCCAAAGCTGCTTTCCTTACCCATCAAAAGAAATTCACATAAGCTCATGGCATCACCTTACTGTCCCAATCGTACCAAGAGGAGACAGCCCACAAGCAGTTAAGATATTTCAGGCTTCTGTGATTCACATGGCATGCTTTTGGCACTACCTAATCACACATCAGGTTACAGTTCGCCCAAAATAACCTTTAAGAAAAAACACGTTTGTCCAGATAACACAGAGAGCAAGCAAGAAACCTCACCCGCCTCAAGGAAAGCAAGTTGTTTCCCTAAGCTGGTGAGATTCTCTGAGGGTTTGCACTTTTTGCACTTGAGCTCTCTCTTCACCATAAGGTAAAAGAGCTACTGCTTGTTCAAAGACTGAAAACACGTACGCACACAAACTTTACCTGGTGAATGATTCCTGACCCAGGTTTCCAGAATCCTACTCCATACTTGGCACCAGCCGTTGCTAGAAAGTTGTACACCTCCTGGTTTATGTCCTGTTCACACAGGGAAATGCACAGCATTAGTAACACATTTAGTTCTTCCATATATCCAGAGCTCATTCAAACACATTCCCTTCCCTCCCATGCCTGCCTGTAGTTTACTCCACAGTTTTGTAGCAGCTAGAGGGAGGTGCACATCACTCTTCAAACCAAAAGGGCCTGTTTGCCAGTCAGTTGTAACAGGCCATTTAATTTCATCCAACTTGCAAGCTCTCCTAAAGCATCTTCTTTAGTTTCCAATTCCGAACAGCAAAAGGGAAATAGCACAATTAAAGGAAAACTCTGCCAATAAGGCATTTAAAATGCTCTGCTCATTTCTTGTATTCTCAGGGTGTTTTTTTTTTAACCCTCTCTTCTTCTAGCCCCTCCTTCCTTCTCCACCAGCTGTTCTTTTTGCTTTACAGATGCTTTGCAGGCATTTCAAACCCCTTAGATAAGCATTTTGGCTTTATTTTTACAGATTAAAAAATGGAACTGGAAGTTGCTCGCTGCCAGAGGAGCTGGTGGGTGTCATTTCTCATTCTACCAAGTCCCCTGTTGAAGACTCACACAATGCTGCCTTTCTTTCACTATCACCATTATTGGTGGAGGTCACACCGTGAAAATTGCTTGTGAGAATAACCCTGGTTGCCAAGGAAGTATGACACTATTATGTCCTGATAGTTCTTGGCAGAGGAGTGGCAAAGTTGATAAGATAAGCACAGAGGACAGAGTTTCTTAAAGACTGTTCTCATGCAGCTACGCTTCAGAATAAAGAGAATGGGGAAACTGGAGATAATGGAAGAATTGTCTCAGCGCACATTTGCTGAAGTTTCCCATGAGGCAGCAGCAGTTCTTTAAGCCTCGTTTTCCACTGGGAGTCGGGTCACTTCACTCTGTTTGTGCATCCTTCCCCCAGTAAAGCACGCTGATGTGCCAGGAGCAGATCCAAACCACTCTCTGGCCTGCCAGCATTCATTGTGTGCCAACTGGCAGGAGCAGAAGCAGAACCCAGTCAGAAGAAGGCAGGACTTTTACTTGCTCTGCTCAGAGCTGATGGCAAAGGAGGCACTCTGCTCAGCTCAGGGCTGAGAATCTAATTGAACTACAAAGAACAAACACAAAGATAGAGGAAAGGGGGAGACAGGAGGTGAAGGGAAGAACAGACCATCTTATTTACTAAGTCCCAAATTCTTAATTGCACAGCTTGGGCACAACTAGGACTGAGACAAGTGGTGCAAGAACTCCCCAAATTTACCCCTGAGTGGTATACGTCTCTTTACTGTGGCCTGAAGGACGACACCAAAGCAGTTATTTCAACATCAGTAGTTTCTGAGAATAGATATGGACTAAAATCTTATAATGCAGCTGAACCCCCACAAACTGTTAGTATACAAATTTGTAAATTTCGGTATCAACATCCAAGGCACAACTCCTCCTGGCTCTGACAGTGGACTTCAGCTAGGTCCACTTGGAGTAACAAGATTTCCCCCAGCGCCCTGCTATGCTAAGGGCATGTTCTTCCTTGGCAGATGCATTGTGGTATCTGGGACAGGGGGGAATGTGTCTATATTTAACAGAAGTCCCTACGGAGGAATAAGCAATGAAACAGTGAGCGGGAAATTTTAAAAAGGCAGTAAATCAGCAGTTAGAGAAACACCACATTGAAATTCCTAAATAAAAACCATCATCCTCCGTGCTTCTATACACGTTCATACCTACCCTCACTCACCCTGAAAGCTGCATAGGCTTCACCTAGTGTTCTTCAGCTAATCCCTAGCAAATGGTTTGGGACACAAAATCAGTTATACGCTACCCCTCAAGATACAGTGCAATGCAGATACAAGTTGAGTAAGCTTCTCACACCGCTATACTGTGGCATAAAGAGCGTAACTCTCTAGAGTAATGCATCTTCCTTTTTTCCCTTTGAAATAGATTCTTCTTCTTCCCTTAGCTGAAATATCTTCTCGCTCTCCAGAACACATATATGACCTGACCTTTTCCTACATTCATGGTCCTTTAAACCATGTAATAGACGAATCTCAGCTGAAAAACTCGCAAAGATCCGTTTACTCTGTTTCTTTGCTGCATCTGACCTATCTGCAGAGCTGACCACCACAGGCAACCTGTTACCATATCTGATTCGTGGCTGTACTTCTGAGGGTGGGGAGGGGGTAAAAAAAAATAATAAATCTCTTCCTTCGACTGCAAAGAGGCTTTCAAACATACAGAATTTAAGTCTCAGCAATAGCGACCTTGGCTCTTCGAAGATCCTTTTCACCACCTGACTGGGCTTCGATGAGGTGATCACAGTGGATGGTGGAAGGCACAGCCACTTTTGGCAGACCGCTGCTGATGAACTGTAGCATTGCCATCTGAGCAGTGGCATCCTGCATGGCCACACGGTCCGGCCGTAAGCGCAGATAGGTCTTGCCTCGCTCAATCTCCTGTTTTGCTGGGTCATCCAGGTGTCCATAGACAATCTTCTCGGACAAGGTCAGGGGACGGTCAAGCCTGGAGAGAAGAATTTTAGTATCTGCATCTTGTGTACTTCAACATTTGCCCTTTTAAGTATGTAACAGAGCACTTCCCTATATCACTCAGACTGTTAAGACCTATTAACACTCAGAAACTTGCATGCTCTTCTTACCACACTAAAATACCAACCGGCAGACAGCTAAAACAAGGGCTCAGTCCAGAAAGTTGAAAGGTATATAGCTTGGTGTCACTTTATGCTTTCTTATATAGTAAAAGAAACATTGACTCTGCTCATTTCTTGAGTGGTAACTCAGGACAGCAAATGTGGAGGTGAGATAGAGGTCAAACAGACTCAACTCACAAATACCAGGTCCCACAGCAAGCAAGTACGACTAAGTAGAGCTTCGTGACCTCAGACCTTTCATCTTGCAGATGTATCAGTTGAGGAACCTATTTATGTCAGTGGTGAGAAGTAACTAAGTAGATACAATGACTTGAAATGAGAGCTACTGCATTTAACAAAGGACACAAAGACTGAAGGACATGTCATACAAACCACTGCTGAGGTAAGTGGAGCAGGAACGACAACTTAACAGGCACACAAGCCTCTATCAGCAGATTAAGGTCACCATGTTTACATATGCTACAAATTCCTAGCCCTCCTTTCCGTGCCTAACGCCTACAGTGAAACACAGGAGAACATTCACTGTCAAAACACAGCGCAAAGGAGCATCAGCCTATAATGACCACTGCCCACACGCTGCTTCCCCAGGAAGGAGCATGGGCCAATATCAAGGCTCCTCAAAGAGGGCATTAAATAAAGAGGACAGAGCCCTTTCCAGCACCTCCTCTGCACTGCCCTGGTTCTCTGCATGTCACAGTGCTTTATCATAACCTTCAGCTCTTCCCATAGTGTTCCAACACCATGTGGAGACACTACAACTCATGTTTCACTACATTTGCCTGCCACTGCTCAAAGCTCCTCTCACTAGCAAATATTCCCTGTGCCAGGGCCCCATGAAATTTTTTCCTCCTCTCCCGTCACTGCAGAACTAAATTCTACACATTGACCCCTCACCTCCTCCACTCTTACCTCTTACGGACAATGTTGATGTTCTTCTCCAGCTTTTCATAATTTATGTGTTCATTAGGCTCAAAGTGGCTCATGGCCACCTTGGCCCGCTGGCACAGGACGGGAGCAACATGGTAGCGTCGTACCCCACTATTCAAGGCATGCTGGAAAAAGAAGAGTATTAGCACTGGAACCTTGCAGAGTGAATTCTGTAACATATCAATAAACCAGTTGTTTTTCAGTTGTTATTCCTGGAATTTTACAGCCGAGGAACAGAAAAATTGCAAAGGTTTTTAAAGGCACCCAATGAAATTTGATTCTACAATATTGTGTATTATGTTAAACAGTGAGACACCAGGTAACATTTACCAAATTATTTTATATTTCTATTTAGCACCAGATGCTTTATGCTTAGAGTGAGAAATCTGTTTTCAGGCAACGCTGAAATAATTCTTAAGCAAACACCAGTTTTCTATATGCCTGACATACTACAGCCACGGTGAAGAAGAACCTACACAGTTTCCAAAGCAAACTAAACCTAGATTTGTATTTGCTCACTGGTATTGAGTTTATATTGAAGGACTGACAAGTGACACAGCATGGAACTGAGTAGATACCCGTCTCATCCACCATCACATACTAAGCTCCCTACGCAGGGTTCCCACACACCATTACAAAGCTCATTATATTTTCACATAAGGGAAGCTGCATTTCAATGGTAGCAAGAGTGAATTCGAGTTGTGGAACAAACACATCAGCTTCACCAACCCAGCTGTGCAGACAAACATTCTATTCATCTCCACTCTCACAAAGGCACCCTCACCTTTCCCCCAAGAACAGCCTTGCATTTGCCCCACAGGTGAGTTAACAGCAGGACAGATGAACTATACCGTGGGCTGAACACATCGGCAGAAAATGCCATTTAAAAGAAAGTCCAAATTTCACTTGGCAGCCTCAGGAGTGAAACAGTTCCCTAGTTCCCTGGAATATGGGAGAAGGGCAGGCTATGGTGAGGCACCTTTACATCACCTGACCTAGAAGAGATGGGTCAGTGCTCAGGTTAAAAGGCTCTCACGCAGCTTTAAAAACTGAGTCAGAGGGCAGTCTCCATAAAACCTTCCAAGGATTTGGCACACGCATTTCTTACATCCATTGAAAGTCTCAGTCATCAGCACTAGAAGTCTGGAAACTGACTGAAGTATTACACTTTAACCTTAATCCTTTTTTCACTATTCATCCTGTTCTTTAGTGTTACAAGGTTTTGATAAATACAGGTTAATAAACATAGCAGTGTTGCACTAAATATCCCTTTTTTACATATGACTGTAAATCAGCAAATATTTCTTGAGCAGAACACAAACATAGGAACAACCACTGTTTTTGCGTTATAAAAAATGCTAAGCTAGTTCTTTAGATCTGTTCAAGAACTTTTATTTTTTCCCTGTGAATATTTTCTCCAGTTTTCTTGTTACCAGCATTGAAAACATTGTCTGAAATAATCACAATCAATGAGACAACCTCACCAATTTTTTATCCAAATCTCTTGTTTTATTGTCCTTTTGGTAACATTTCTTAGTGTCTTGCACAAGAACAAGTTGAGGAATTCTAGGTGAGATCGTAACAGTGAGCGTACTAGCAATAAGGGTGTAGCTTGCCTTTCTACCAAAAAATCCTAAGCTATTAGATACACTGCTTTCAGTCGGAGCAATACAGACCTACAGCAGCTGCACATCATTTTCATTAAAAAAAATCTGAAGTAAGTGAACACGGCAGTACAAGAGAGGGGATTGCTCCGCCAGGAATGCAAACTAAACCCAGCTATCAAATTTCACTGTGTTGCACTTTAGTTTAGAACTTTCAGAACGTATCACAGGTGTCAGAGGTGAGACTTTGCCTTCCTCCACCAGCAAAAAAAAAAAAAGTACCAAACAAACCAAACACCACCCAGCTTCTTATTGTTTAACATAAAGAAGCTGATCTTTACTTAGTAGCCACCTAACCTCTCTTTTGTTTTGATCTGCTTTTTTTATTTTTTTTAATTTTTTTTATTTTTTTTTTTTATCTTTAGCTCACAAGATACCCATTATCTTGTGAAAGTCTCCAACTGCTGGAGTAGTTGGAAAAAACATTGCGTGATTTCATCAGTGATCATGGAAAAATAATCTCTGCCCCAGACCAGGAAAGGTATTTTAGTTTAATGTAGTAATTCCCTTCACCCCTCTACAAAGTAACCCTGCAACACAACTGATTAATGGAGCTCTTCCTGTGATCCAGTAAATTGAAAGCGAAATGTCACCATAATTCAGAGTACAGAAGAACAGATTTGCAAATTCGAGTAATGGCAGAGGTTTTGTAGCATTCTAGTCTTGCCTAGAACCAAAGTGATTATGATAAAAGTCTGAAGCAGGGCTCTCCAAAGAGAGGTGCAAATAAACTTTTCAGATAAAATCTTTTCAGTTCAAATATACATGTCTATCTTTTTACTTTGCAAAATGGCTCAATGAAATGTAATTTTTATTCAAATGCTATACATAAATATTCAAGTGGTAATTGCAGAAGTTGTAATACAAATTAGCTGACTCCTGCTTGACCACAGCTTCGAGCTACTGGAAATGGGAAGGGAAAGAAATGAGCATGTCTGAGGGTAAAGGATCCCGTCTAGACATGGAGCATGGCAAGAGAAGTCTGGAAAACTGAAGGTCTGTTTCTGTGATGGCCAGTTAGACTGGAGAAAAATAAGCACTGAGGCCAGTCAATTTCAGAAGACTAGAGAATCATTTTTGTCTTAAGAGGCACTTTTCTTTACCCCCTCGGATCTAAGAACACTGGCTAAGTTTCCATTCACCACAATTCAGCCTATAAATAAGCAGTGTGGTATAACCAAGTTGTAAATGCAGTCTAATTTTCCAGACCCACCTCCAAAGACCAACCAAAATTAGCATTCTGAAGATCAGTTTAGCTCTAGCCAACGCTGCGTTTTGCCAACACACACAAAGCTTCCCATACAGAATTTCAGCAATCACCTACAAGGCCTTCAATAAACCCCCCCATACTTCAGACAGTTTAGAGATTTACAGCACTACTCTTTCAGTCAATCCTTAGCCTATGTGGCTCAAGAAATGGGATGCTACTGAAAGCATCTCTCAGATAGGCATGAAAAAGATATGGACCCTTTAAGGCTATTAGAAGAATTGTACTTTAAATAGGACAGTCAGCCCAAACCAGGCTAATTCCAATTTATTTCCCTCAGACTAAGCTTCCTACACAGTTCCAATTCCGAAACGCCTTTAGGCCAGGAAATGAGTAGAACTGATGTTAACATGTGCCACACTCAGTGCTGGCACTACCACAGCAATTGGCAAGGTGATCCACATATTCATTAATCTCTAGGCTGCTACATATGTAAAAAAAAAAAAAAAAAAAATTGCCTCCTAGAGATCACCTAGAAGCATGCTCGATTACCATCAAAAATTTAGTCCTTCACAGGGGAAAAAAATCACATACCCTGACCCTGATAATGGCAGACAGCCTCCCAGAATACTAAATTCCACATATTCACTGTGCTAGCACAACCTTTGTTTTATATTATACAATATTAATTTTAGCAACTGACTGCTTATTCTCATGCAATGACACACCATAAACCAAGAACTAATTCATTAACCTAATAAGTAATTTGCCTTCATTTTATGAGTAGTCATTTCTGCTCAAAGTACAAATTAAAAACTACTTAACAATTAAGAATTAATATGCCAAGCTAACTGAAATGGTGCTATTCTGTAACCTTTGCTTAATTTTTTTTAAAAAACTGTACTTGACTAAAACACCTACCTCTAAAGTAAGAAAGTAATATAAAACACAAATTAAGCTTCATGGAGTACTGTCAGAATACCAGAAGCCAAGTTCTTACTTCAGCTCCCTAAGAAAAGGGCCAAGGTCACAAATGGCAAACTGAGAAGTTAAATTGCCTGCCTTTATCACATGCTTTATTAAAGGGAGCATAGGTTTCCTTATCCCTGTTAGCAGCCCTAAAGAAAACTGCATGCTGATATTTGCCTTCCAGGCTTTAAAATATCATTAAATCTTTATTATTGAGTACACATTAAACATAATTGTATCTTGAGTAAGAGAATCTCTGTGGTGAGCTCATATTACAGGCAGATATGATTTTTAGAGGTCACGATAGACAAGACTATGGGAATCACTACCACTACCTTGGAAAAAAAAAAGAGAGTTTATGTGCCTGTCCAAACCTTTTCAGTCTTCCTAGGCCCTATTCACAATATAGACATCCATTTCACACAACAGCTTGTGCTTTTATTAAAAGCAGTACTTTTGATACGAAGCAGCCAAAAGATAGAAAACTTTTAGACTCACTGGCACCAGGAGGAGTCACCTTGCCTGCTGCAGCTGATAAGGGGAAGAAACTGAAGCCCAGAGGAAGGAAAAAGCACGCCCCGGGGAAAGGGCTTTTGACTTCGTCCTTATGGCCCATGCCCTCAGGCTCATCCCCCCGCCGGGCCCGGGCTTTGACACCGACCCCGACCCACCCCAGGCCGGGGTGGGGGAGACGGCGGGGCCCGGCCGCCTCCCCACCGCCCCGTTCACCTTGCCCTCACCTTGAGGGCCGGCCGGGCCCGGCGGCGGGAACCGCCCTGCCCCGGGGCCCGACAGGCGGCCGCCCTGCCGCCACCGCTGCCGCGGCCACCCCGCCATCGCCATGGAAACAGGGCGCTGGGCCGCGCCGGGGACACGTTGACCTACACGCGGAGGCGGGGACGGGCGGGGACGGCCCGGACGGGAGGCTGCGCGCGCCCGCCCACGCGGCGGATAACGGCCCTGGCACCGCCGCGGCTCCCGCCCGCCAACCCCGCTCCCGCCCGCCGCTCGCTGCCGCCCGCCGCCCCGCTCACCCGCAGCCGAGCCGCCAGGACGCAGTACGGCGCCATTTTGTTCACTGACAAAGATGAAGTCGCGCCCCGATGGCGTCACGCCCCCCCCTTTCACACCTCCGGCGCGCGGGCGGGGACGTCACAGGGGCGGAGGCGCGGCGGAGGGCGGGGCCTCAAAGGTCCTGGCAGGGAGGTATCCGCGCCAAGAAGGCGGCTACCGGGCAAGGTGCGGGTCTTCTCCGGGAGGGAGAAGGTTAACGACGGAGTGGCTCTAACGGAGAGAGTTTTCTCGGCGGCGCTCCGTGCGATCTCGTTGCGGCGTTCCCGCTGGAGGTGGCGCTTTGTGTAGGCGCTGTGCTCACCCCAGGCAGGACCGTCGGGGCGCGCGGGTCAGGGGTGAGCGCGCAGGGCGGCCGCGGCAGGCGGGTGCTCACGTCGCCATGGCCAAGCACCACCCGGACCTCATCTTCTGCCGCAAGCAGGCGGGCGTCGGTGAGTCCCGGGAGGGCCCCCCCCATCGCCTCTCACCCCTCTCTTCGCTGCGGGGCGAGAAGGGGGGAGGGGGGCCCGCGAGCCCGCCGTTAGCGGCCGTTAGGCGCCTGCGCGTGACCGTTAGGCCTAGTGGGGGGAGGGGCGCCCGCCTTGCTCCTCCCTCCCCATTTTATTTCATTTTTATTGCCGTATTCTGTCGCGGTTTATGGGTTCTTCCCCTGGGGTGGGGAGGAAGCTCTGTAAGGAAGGCTCCCGGCCCTAACCCCGTCCCGGGTGCGTCCCCCGGGGCCCGTCCTATGGTGCGGGTGCTCCGGGGCCTCTCAGTGGAGCTGAAGGGCTCTGGCTCCTTCGTTACAGCACCCTCATCTTCTTCAGGCGGGGGAGGAAGGCAGGTGGAGTCGTTGGCTGCGCGCAGAAAAATGTGATTATGATTTACTCACATTTTACTCCTATTGTGCTGGTAGTACCAGTGCAGGCAGGAGAATGAGCTGAAGGCTTCAGCCAGCACTGGGAGCATCTTTCTGGCTGCAAGATAAAGTTATTTTCCAGGTTAGACCTGTAGATAAATAGCGAGCTTTGTGCTTGTCGCTTGGGTCAGAATTTGCCCTGCTAGGTCTTTAAAAAGTCTTACTTAGATTAGAATTTGCAGTATCTCCTCCAAATTATTTTTTTTTCACTCCTTAGAAAAGCAAATTTAACATGCAATTTTCTGAAAGAGCTGTAAACACAGAATATGCAGCTGCACTGTCTGTAGGAAAGTTCTTTCTAGAATAGTGAATGCAGATAACAGCCTATCTGTTTTGAAAATTCATTTCCAGCCTGATGAATCCCTTGATCCTCAAACTTCAACTGAATCACTATGAGTCTTTGTAAAGGTGGACATCTGCTCTTTAGAACTTGACATTTATTGCATTTATCCAAGTTACTAGTATCATTGTTGTCAGTTTCCTAGACAAGTGGCAAGATGTCTAAGATATTTCTACCTACCTTTGTACTCTGAAGCGAAGAATGTATTTGGGCTGCCTTAAATCGAATAAACAGTTGGTTGTGGGTTTTTTTGTCTCATTAGCAGCAGTGTAAAAGCCGTGCCAAGGCTCATGTCTAGGCTTTCCTAGACATTTCCTTTGGTCAGGTACATTGGCTATATTTGAAGTGGAGTAATGAATGTGGGTTTCTTTACTGCCAATGGATGTCATTGTGCATCCAAACTTCGATCTTGGTAAACGTCTCCAGGAGGCTATATATTGTTTGTTGAAAATACGTTTGTATTTGTGCTCAAACTGTTTCTGTGGTTAGGGTTTTGTGCATTTATTTTTTTTTTAAAAAGACTGCTTACTGCAGAAGGTAATAATTTGACATTCAAGCCCCTGCTTCTATCTCAAATAATTTTTTTCTTTTTTTTTTTCTTACAGCAATCGGAAGACTTTGTGAAAAATGTAAGTATAGCTTCTACATATAGTTGCTTGAGAACATGGTTTTGTGGTTAGAGTGTACAGTTTGAATTTGGGGATTTGATTCTATTTTTGCTTTAACCACAAACTTGATGTAACTCTGAGATGGGAAACATTACTTGTGTATTGCAAGTGTAAATCAGTGAATACTTACAAAGTTATGTGTTCAAATAGTTTGTCACATAAATGCATGCTGTTCTAGTGTATATGCTGATGGCATTTTCAGTAACTGAGGCTGCAGTGACTTCTTGGTTGATTCTTTGTAATCTGTAATAAAAAATGATAGGCCTGGTAATTTAAAAGCAAGAAAAAAATACATTTTTTGAATCTGACTTTTTCACACCTTGAGAAAGGTTCCCTTCAGTATCTAGGAGAATAAGAAATTATGGGGAGGGAACATCGAGAGTTAGAGCAGAAAAATCCCCACAGAATCAAATGTCAGTGCTCAACTGTAGAAGAGAAGAAAGAGTATGATCTGTCATTGGATCCTTGTAGGGGAACAGAACAAATAAGATTACTAATTTCTGATTCAAAAATGGTACAAGAGTAAGCAAAGTGAGGAGAAGCAGAGTTTGAAGCTACAAGACTGTTTTCAAAAGCACTCAGCAGTGAAGCAAGTTCCCATTGGTAGTAGTTGAGGGCTGTCATGCTGGAGATTTAAGAGCAGGTTAGATGAGCTGTTTGTGGGAGTCAGGATTAGATGCCTTGGGAACTGGTAATAGGATATGAAGCCTTTCATCCCTAGGTCAGCGTTTTGGATAAGGTCCAGCACAACAGAGACTGTCAATGGCATCTGATGGCTGCTTGCCTGTATGATATGAGTACTTGAGTTTCACTCAGTTCCTTGTGAGAAAGCAAGAGCAACTTTTATGAAATGGCTGTTTATGCCAGTTTGCCCTTTCTTTGGCCTTCTCACAGATGAAGGATTAAAAGGACCACGAGTACAATCTCTTATCTCATCTCTTTGAGGATAGTAACTCCAGACTTTTGTTGATGTGACACTGTGGGAGAAGCTCACACTGCTGCTTCTGTGTTGTAGGTAAGGACACTAGTCCTGTCAGTCCAGTATTTTTTCACAAGTTAAAAATTAGGAAAAGTTCTAAAGTTCTAGAGTAAAAGTAATGGTATGATGTAAGCAGGTATTGGCTAATCACAGAAGTGAGTTTCTTCTCTGATTGTGAATGCATGATTTAAAAAAAAAAATAGATAAGAACTCAAATATTGCAGGCTACTGGTCTTTGTTCTTCTCAAGTCTGTGTGCAAATACAAAGTTTCACCCTGTGCCTGCAAGATTGATTTCTGCAGTTCAGTTGTATTGTCTTTGAGCGTACAGGCAAGCTCTTTGACGAGGAAGCTTTTCCTTTTCCATGTGGGGGGGTGGAGAAAAGGACATTCTGTAACCAAAGGCTCTGCTGTGCTTGCAGGTGATGGCAAATGCGTGATCTGCGACTCCTACGTGCGGCCCTGCACGCTGGTGCGCATATGTGATGAGTGTAACTATGGCTCCTACCAAGGGCGCTGTGTCATCTGCGGGGGTCCGGGAGTGTCTGATGCCTACTACTGCAAGGAGTGCACCATCCAGGAAAAAGATGTACGTTGTCGTCCTGTCTCCTGTTGAATTGGTTATGTCTTTATTTAGCAGCCGTGCTTATCTTTAATGGCCTTGGAGCTAGTGAAATTAGTGCTGGGACATGAGACGCTTGGGTTCTACTGCCAGTGTTGGCACTGGTTTTCATTGCCTTGTACCTTTCTTTCCCTGTTGGCAGTTCCCTGTGTTTGCAAAGCATTTTGAAGTATCGGAGCATTTTGAGATTTTGTAACTCTTTTCGTCCTGAAAGATCTTTGACTAGTTTGTACTGCACACTCACGGTTCACTTCATCCCCTCACTGCTTGTTAGAGCTTGAAGTTGTTGTCTTGCTAGGTCTCTCAGCTTAGGTTTTATCAGCGTCAGAGATACTACAGACACTGCAGAGGCTGTGGTAGGAGCAGCTCCTCACTATAAATCCGTTATCAGCCACTGACCAAGGACACATGCAGTACTGTAAGGTCTGTGGAATCAACACCTGTGTTTTCCTTTGGCTAACAACATTAAATTCCATCTTAGTGTCCTGTGTCTGCACCACTAATTGTGTTTTACAAGTTTGAAGTTTCTTGTATAATTTCAGGAGGACATGATTTAATTTTTTTATTATTTTCTGGGATGGCCTATATTGTAGACATCTTTGCTGCCAGCACTTTTTGGTGTAATGTTCCTTTGTTTCTATAGTCAGTGCTGTTTAATCTTCTTGTGCTGAAAGATAGATGCTGCCCATGTGAAACAAGGCAGCTGTTCCCCCCTTCAGGTCTTTCTTAACATCCAACACAATGAGTGCAGGATGTGAAGAACTGAAAATGAAGTGGTAGAAAGACCTTAGGGAGAAGCAAGAACATGATGCTTACAGTTGCAATATCCCCAGAATACAGACCTGAAAACTGTGAGAGTGTCTGCTAAAGGTTGTTTGGGTTTTGGTGCTTTGCAAATGCCATTTCCAGTACACCCTAATGACAGTGGAGAACATGCTGAGAAAATGGTTCAGACTGATTCAGAGGAACATGCTCAACTGAGTGGGTTGCTGGTTTAATTCTCTGCCGTGCCTACATTTTCTGTAGAGGCCTGCAGCTAAATACAGGACAGGGGCAGGTCCTCGTCTGAATTTAGTCATTAGATCTGACAGGACCATAATTTTTCTTAGTATCTAAATATGGATACAAGTGCTGTGATGGTGGTGCTGCCTCTTATTTTGGAAATACTTCAGGAAACAGTAGTTTTGTTCAATTGCTTTTGGAACCAAGACACCTGGCTCGATAAGTCATGATTAAAATAGGCTTTGTTTTATTTTTACCAATTCATACTGATTGCCAACAGGTATTTTTCATAATGTAAGCTCACCTGTAGCTTATCATGTCTGGTTCAGGTGTGAAATAGCCAGCTGCTCTACAAGGGAGGGTTGTAGAAAATGTAAGGCTGGAGGAGGAGGAGGATGACAAGTCAGAAGTGAGGTATTTTGGCAGCTGGGTGAGGGCTGCTATGGGTGAATACAGTTTCTCTGTACCAGCAAACTAAACTGTTAGGGATTATTGCAGATCTGAAACAAGAGGTTTGACATGATTGACTTGCAGGATTGAGAAATGTTGGCACAGGTGTAGGGTGCCCAGAATGAGAGAAGTGTGCTGCCTGTCACAATTACGGTAGCTGGTGCTGAATAAGAAAAGCAGATGGACAGAGCTCTATACCTGAAGCTCTAAGACTCCAAGGTTTCAGTCACAGCCCTTCTGTCATCCTCAGAGAAAGACTGAAAAGGATAGTGAAGGAAGAAAGCAAATAGTAAAATGGAAGGAGGAGGTAAACATTGTTGGGCATGAGGCAATGGGCCTGGTTAGTCTTGGTTTGTTTGTTCTGAAGAAGGGAGGAATAGGTATTGTTTCACCCCACTTCTGTCTGTGGGTAAAGGCCAAAATCCTGCCTTGTCACCTAGGACAGCCCTGAGTTGCAAAAAGTAATTTTTGTCTTGGGGACAGGAGCATGCACACATGCTGCCTCCTTAGGAGGAGATGGAAGAATGAAGAGAGCCCTGCAATAGTGCTGTCAAGATCGCAGGCTCTCAGGCTCAGGGAAGGCAAGGCTTGGAAGAGTCCTACTATTGAGGTTCAAAATCAAATAAGGATACAGTAGCTAGAGATGAGTTGTGGAAGGTGTATGGGGGAGGGATGATTTCTTCCCTCCATCCCGTTATTTCCACCGTACAGACCCTCCTCACTGGGTTGCATCTCCTGTACAGGAACAGGTATCAGTGGGGCAGCTTGGGTGCAGTTTCTACAGCGGCTGACATTTGCCCAGAGGCTTTCTAAATCTAATCCACTCTGGCTTACACAACAGCCAAGGACATGCGTTTCTCTGCCTGCTGGGCCCCTCACAGCTGCTGTTGCCAGCCACAACATTTTGCCCTCAATAGATATGCAGATGCTGGGCTCAGGTGGCCCATGGACAAATGTTCCCTGGTACACTGAGGGATATATCTCGCTGATTTGTGTTTGCAACCACAACCAATCACTGAGGTGGGTCTCTTTCTTGCTTTTCTTGTGGCTTTTTTCTCACCGTGTACTGGAATTCAGAACTTACCCCTGTAGCTGCTGTGAATGGCTGTCCTCTCCCAAGGTGGCCACACAGCCTCTGCAGTAATCAATCCAGGATGCAGGAAATCTGAGACTCAGTTCTGCTGTCACAGCTGAGAGGAGTCCCTAAACACAAGAATGGCTTGGTGACATGTAAAGCAGCAAGATTCTTTTTGGCTAAGGAAGGGAAAGGTTATTCCTCTGGGCCCTATAAATCCCGTGTACCCTAATTTAGAAAGAATCCAGTCTTAAGGCACTGAGCATCCTTTTCATTAAACTGCTGATGTTATATGAGCTGTTTTCCATCTTCACCCTGAGGAAGAGAATGTCCTAGAGTAATGTTATAAAGGCATCAGTCATCTACTCTGTTCCACTGTCTTGCTAACCAGTATTGGAGGGCAGTTTGTCCGCACAGGTGTTCAAAATGTGTGTTGAGGACAGGGTGAGGAGTGTGGAAACTGAGAACTTACTAGAACTGTGTAAGTGATGATGATGTTCTGTTTGTCTGTCTCCTAACTTGCATTTTCTTTTCTTCTTGCAGAGAGATGGTTGCCCTAAGATCGTCAACCTGGGCAGTTCCAAGACAGATCTCTTCTATGAAAGGAAAAAGTATGGCTTCAAGAAGAGGTGATCCTATCTGTACGTGGCTACACCTCCTGTCAGGTTGGCAAGAGGGTCTTGGAACATCTCTGGACTTTACTATTACTGAAAACCGGTTGATTATCTTTTTTCTAAAGCAGTACAAATTCAGTAGTATACTTGGGCTTGGAGAGGTAACAGACTGAGTAGTGACTGAAATCTGATCAGAACTGACTATCAGAGAGCAAATGAGGATTACTGTCTCTTGCATTTTCAGAAGCTCTGCTAGTAGCTGTCCCAGCTTGCAATAAAAATCCTGGTGGGCAAGTATTTACACCTGGAAGAGACCAGCTCAGTAAAAAGCAAGTGCCATTTCTGGCGTGGGGAAAGACCTTGCAGTTGTTCTTACCAGGCCTCCTCTCAATTTTCTGGAATTGCCCCACACATTGCTATTGAAGAACGGAGCACCAATCCCCTGTGTCCACTCCCCCTCCTCCTTCTTCCAGTATATTTCCATGCTGCCCTGCTTTGTAAGGAACCTGCTTATTGCTGGTGCCTTCCTAGGGAGAGCACAGCTGTTCCATGTTTTCTTTGACAGATTAATCCAAGGCCCTTTCTTGTAACCATTTCTGTAGGATGCATAGCAATAAAGCTTCTTTGGGGTTTTTTTTTCTTTTAAGTTTTTTTGTTTGGGTTTTTTTAATGTATAAAAAGGATTTCTCTCCAGTTCATTCTGTGCCTAGTCTCTCTGGAGCTTTCTGGGGACACACAGGATTAGCCCAGCTAAAACTGCACAATGGGTTATCTGGTTTCTGACAGTGCCTGCTTATGGCCATGTGACCTTGCTGCAAGGAGCTTCAGGGAACGGCTATCGCTTTTGTCTGCCTGTGATCCCAGCCACTGATCATTTTGTCCCGTAGCGTGAGGATCGCTGAGCTTGTAACCCTTATCCTAGCTAATATGGCTGTGGATGTTGTTTCACCGTGCAAACATCCAATCCCTTTCTAAAACCTACTAAGCTATTTGACTCGCTCTCCTGTTCTTGTGAATAAGTTAAAGCCTTCCCTGCTGTAACTGGAAACCAGCTATTGTGTTCTAGGCTATTAGCCGTATGCGTGCTGAAAACCAGAGGCTGCTTGTTTGTCAAATACCAGTACGGGCTAAAAGCAGTCTGTTGGCTCAGCAGAGATCTGGGAATGGGAGCCTTTATGTGGAGGTGGAACTGAGTTCCCTACTCAGTGTGTGCACTCCTCAGATGGTTAAATTGGGGTCCTAGCTCAATGTGCCCTGTAGTCCTTAAAGTCTTCATAACCCGAGCAGAGCATGTGCTACAGTAGCGGGATTCTTTTTGCACAGTCTTGGGGTGCAAAGCCTGTATCGTGCCCCTCCTGGGATTTCAGTTGTTTCCCTGAGGCCAGTACTGATTCCTTTAACTTCTCTCCAGCTTAAATGCTGCTTCTACCTGCTCCTCTAGGTGTTTAGGATAAGAGTGAAAACAAGCAGACAAGTTGTGATCATCCTTCCCTTCCATTTATTCCTGCTGCAGCTGGCTTTGGCTATGACTGGTCCTACAGCCATCTCAGCTGCTCTTCCCTCTCCTCCCCCCAGCTATTAATACTGTCCAGTTTCTCTTCCAAGCTTTTCACAGTCCTTAGAGTAAATGTACATCTTCTTCCCCGCACCATGGTTCCCTAACGCAGCTTCTGGTTAATTTTTACCAATGTGGGTGCCATTTGCCAAGATGTTCGGAGCAAACTGGTTCTCTGGTTCCAGCAAACCCACTCTCTCAAAGGAATTCTGCCTGACTAAGCAGATGCTTCTTGTTCCTGACTGGGAGGCCCATGTCAGAACCATTATCAGCCATGTTAAATTCTGCATTTCTTTAAAAGCAGGGCATGACATGCAGATTTTTTTTGTACCTGGAACTTTATCACTTCAACCAGAATTTATCACTTGCTCTCAGTCAGGCTGCCCAAATTATCACACTAGAAACGCAGAAGCTTTGTACATGTTTTTTTTTTTTTTCCTTTCCCAGAAGTTTCTAAGGTAACAAAAGTTGTTTGGTGAAGGTAGAGGGAAACAAAGTTCGAATTATTTTTTTTGTCTCGCAGTTATTGCCCCTGGAGCAGGGACCACCTAGAAGATCTAATTTTAGAGCAGCCCTCATTCCTGATCATTTAGTGGTATCAGCCTGGCAGCTACAGAGACACAAGTGTCCCCATCCCTTCCCCCACCCCCAAAAACGGCTGAGCGTACTTACTTTCTTGGCACTCCGGATGCCCTCACTCTGACTGCCGGGTATGTCGGACCGCGCGCTCTGGCAGCAATGGGAGTTAAGCTGCCATTTCTAGTTGTTCTGAGTCACTGGGCAGGTGGAGAGAGGGAGGGACAGGCTTTTTCCCCTTTGCCTTGTTTGCTCAGACAGCTCTGGGGAGGACGCCAAATGCTGCCGGTGCTCGGATCATTTCAGCGCCGTTGCCTTTCTGGTACTTTCGGAGCACGGTCGGGACATTGCCCTGAAGCTGCTAATTCAGACAAGGGTAATGGATACAGTTGGGCAGCCCAGAAAAACCCAGCCTTGCCTGCATGGTAATGCTTTCTGTTGGCCAGCAATGAAAACTCAGGCAGGGCCCCTAGAGATCTGCAATATTTCTTACCTAAATAGATTATTTTTTTTTGTTAAAGTACTTGTCCAGTAGAAAGAGATTTCCTGGCAGCACTGGAGACCAGAGCACATGCTAAAAGGGTGAGCTTCCCTGCAGGGGGGGAATGAGACCAGACTGTCCCGCTACTGTCTGCCTGCCAAGCTCTGGAAGGGCTTCATCAGACCTTGGAGCCTGAAGTAGCCTGATTCAGGGGCTCCCTGGCTGCCAGCTGTGAAGCACTTGCTTGACAACTGGGAGGAAGGAAGGGAGGGAGGGCTACGTCTCTGCGGCAGCTGAACCCCCGTGGTGTTGGCTGCAAATCTTAATTGCATGGAGCTAAATGTGTCTTCCTGCCATTTCTTTGCTAGGTAGGGTTATCTCTTTGTTTCCTTTTTTCCCTTTTTTTTTTTTAAATCAAAAGGATGTTATGAAATCGGTAAAAAAAGAATTTTATTTCAAATATTTACACGGGGGGTGGGGGGGAAACATGGGACCTCTTGGCCTATGAAGTAATCAGGCTCTTTGTTGCCAGTGCTAACAAGGCATGGCTGCGTTCTGAAATATAGGTGTTCCCTGTTAGGCACCTTGTCACAGCAGCTACCAGCGTCAATACCTGCAGCCAAGCTCAGCAAATAGCTCTGCTCCTTTGAATCATCTTAGACCTTGTCTTGACAAAGCCCTTGAGCCCGAAGCATTACCTTTCTTTTTAGAAAAAAAAACAAAACCCAAAGGTAGGCAAAGGCCTTGAGCCGGCCTGTGAGCTTTCCCTGCGGGAGCCGGCGTGGATGAAATCCTGCTTTTGAAACCTTATCTGCACACAGGAGCTGTTATTTTCTCATTACGGGGATCAGCTGGAGACGTTGTTTGCCTATTTCAACAGCAGGAAAGAATTTTTCATTTCCTTGAGGCCGTCATGTGACTTGAACGTAAAGAGGATTCAGGGTATGGCGATGTTAATTATGCCCCATTATAACCTGACTGCCTTTCCTTGGCGTTAAATAGCCCAGCCAAATGAGCCTGGCCATTCTTTCCCTCCCCCCCATGCCCGCACGTGATTCCGTAGCTTGGCTTTGACGTAATAGCCAAATGGCCGAGGACGCGTGAGCGGATACAGTGACAGAATTCCTCTGCCCGCCTGCGTTACCGGGGCCACGCCATAATTACAGGAGCACGGTCAAGGCACAAGTATTTTAAAGAGCCCTAATGTGTAACGCCCTCTTAGTAACACCTAATTAAAACAACAATAGAATTTTAGAAATGTAATTGCCTCTTTTTTTTTTTTTTCCCCTTGATGCTAAAAATAGCGCAGTCGTTTTAATTTCCCGATCCCTGGCTGACGAGTGCGATTTTGTTTCCAGCAAAGCAAGGGAGTATCAGGAAAAAAAAAAAAAAAACAACCAAAAAAAAGCTTTCTTTTGTAACTAAATTCCTTTTAAATTTGGGAGTGATGAAAATAAGGCTGCTCATAATAGCTCTCATAAATCTTCTCCTTTTCTTCCTCCTCCTTCCCCTGCAGAAAAAAAAAAAAAAAAACAACCAACAGCTTCAAAAGTCGTTGGGTTTTGGTTTGGGTTTTAGTTTGTTTTATTTTTTTTAAACCAGTGGGAAATGAGGAAGGGTGATGCCGTAGTGCTGGGGCTGGGGAGGAGAGTGCTGATGGTGCTGGCTGGCTTCAGAAGAAGGCCTCTTCAAAGGCAGTACCTGTCGTAAAGGGTTCCTGAGAGGAGGAGGACAAACCAAACCCAGGAAGATGCTGAGAATCTTTGTGGAAATGGGGCGAGAGAGGAACTTCGTATTTTTGCACTTGGGAAAAGGTTGCTATGGAGAATTATTGAACCAGAAGGACGCGCCTGTGGTGGTTGTCCCTTTTGAAGATGGGTTCAATGTTTGAAGATCGAACATTCAGACATAACTGTGTTATTGAGAAGATCTGATTCCAAGATGGAATGTGACTCCGAGGGGATTTTTCCCAGGAATTCTTCAGAACTCAGACAGACGGGACACTTCACAGGCCAGACAAGCTGCCCCTGCTGAAACAGGGGCTGCCATAGTGGTTTGATCATCCAGACCGGTTCTGCCTCCCTGGTCCACTTGTGCCAACGCTGAGGAAAAAGGGGAGAGCCTGGCAGTGCCATTCTTGGTGTCCCTTCTGCTTGTTGGGAGCATCGCTGGGATCAGGACCTGCCTCACCCGTGGACAGCCCTTTGCAAGTGGTGTCTGTCCAATGTGACGAGCCGGGGACGCTGATCTCCACTGCTGTCTGTCCCCAGAGCAGCAAGACATCCCCGCCTTGCCTCCCGGCTCTCCCGGAGCCCCCCGCACACCCCGCGGTGCGGTACGGCACGGGGGTGGCCGTGCGGGGCCTAGGCCGCGGCCGCCGAGCGACTACAGCTCCCGGCAGCGCCCGCGCCGCGCCCGGCACCGCCCCCCGGCGCACACCCCCTTTAGCTCACTGGCTGAGGCAGCGCACCAATCCGGAAGCGCCGCCGGGCCCGTCTAGCCAATGGGAAGGCTGTTGCTAACACGCCGCAGTTATTTTTAGCACGGCCGCCGCTCGCGCACCTTGCGGCTCCCTCGCCTCCGCCGGGCCGGCCCACCGCTGAAGGCGGAGGTGCATAGGCGTGTGGAAGCAAAATAGTCCGTCGGGGAGAAGGGTGCGGAGGGGCGGTGGGTTGTGGCTGCCCGGACCCTCCCTGGGGTGGCACCGGCCTCGCCCCCTTGTCCCCTGAGGAAGTGTCACCGGGCTGTCCCCAGGGGTTGGCAGCGAGGGTGAGACGGACGGGGTTCCCCCTTCTCCTCACGCCCTTCTAGGGGCCTCACCCCCAAATCCTCCTGCCCGCTCCGGTTGTGGAGGGGGGGGTCTGTTGTCTCAGGAACCCGAATCCCCCGGGGCCGGGCCCCGACAGCACCAGCCCCTCCCGGCCTGCTTGTGCTCCGTGCGCGGACGGGAGGAAAACGCCGGCCGGTTCCTTCCCTCCCTGATCCCCTTCCATCCCCTCGCTCTGCCCACCCCCTCCCCCCCCCCATCGCCTCAGCCTAAGCCGCTTGGGGAAATCCTCGGGGAAATCCTCAGGTCAATCCTCATCCCCGCTAACCCCCCGGCGCACGGGGTGGTCAGAGAGCTCCCCGGTGCCATGCGTCCAGCAGCGTCCCCCGCTGCGAGGAGAGAGGGGGGGGAAAAAGGGGAGAAAAAGGGTAATTAAAGACACACACAACCCGCCCCCGGTCCCCGGGGCGCTGCGGGCGGCGGGGCCCAGCGAGCGGCGAGGGGAGGGGGAAGTAGTCCCGGCCCGCCCTCCGCGGCCGCATCACGCTGGGCGGGAGCGCGGATCCCTGCGCGGGGTTGCTAAGGGTGAAAGTTTGCCGTGAGTTGGCTCACTTGGGGCCAGGGCGCGGGCGGCTGCGGGCCGGCGGGGCGACCAGCGAGGCGGTGGCGACAGCGACACGGGCACCGGCACCCGCAACCTCCACCACCACCTCTGGGCGTTCCGCACCACCTCCGGCCCGCCTCGTAGCCCCCGGGCCCGCCCCGCGGAGGAAGCTGCACCGCCGGGGATAAGGCGAGGGAGGGGACGGGACGGGGCAGAGACCCGCACGCACCGCCCGGGCTCCGCCGGCAGCGCCCACGGCCCCCGACGGCTGCTGGCCCTGGAGCCGAGGACGAAGTAAGTGGGGCCGGGGGGTGCTTCCCTCCCGCCCCTTCATTTTGGGGCCTGTCTCCCCTTTGTGGGCTCGGCCTGAGGGGGGTTGATCGCTCCCCCTCACCCGAGGGTAATTGATCCGTGGGGGGGGGAGGATATTAATGGGGTGTCGGGGGTGGGGGGGGTTGAAAGTCATTGGGTCGCTTACGCTTTGCAATGCCCCCGTTCACCATTTTCTTCCTCCCGCTCCCGGTCTGATGAGGGGATGGGGTGCGGCTCAGCCCCAAAAAGGCCTGGCCTGGTCCCGGGGGCGACGGCGGACACACCATGGGTGCTGCCCGGGGTGGGGAGGTCTGGGGGTGCTGCCGGGGTGTCTCCCTACCCGCACGGCGGATCCAGCCCTCGCCGGCTCCGGGGGGTGGAGGGGGGAGAAGCCCGGCGACAACAAAGGCGCTGCCGGGGCTGGGCTGGGCGCCGCCGGACCCTCTTGCCGGCGGAGGGGCCCTGTCGCCCCCCTTGAAGGCGGTGGGAAGGGGGGGCCCAGCCGAGGTGCCCTTCGCGGGCACGGCCACCCCTGGGAAGGGAAGGGGTCATGCGGCTGGGGGGGAAGGTCGGGCCCTGGGTACTTTGTCGGGGGGAGTGGGGGATATTTGGGGGGGCCTGCACCCGCCCACCCCGGTCCTCCAGGCCTCGGGGGCCCGCCGGAGGCGGCTGCCAGAAGCTCGCCCTTGTCGGGGTGGGGGGAAGGGACGGACGGACGACTTTCTCTCTCTCTGTCGAAGGGCTTTTTTTAGGGACTGTGTTTTTGCGAGCCCCACCGGGGGGATGGAGACGGCAGTGAGGACGCGGGGCTTCTTGCCCCCCTCGGCCGCCGTCCCGCAGCCGTGGGGCGAGGCGGAGGGGGGGGATAGGCTGCCGTGGGGTGGGGACGCGCCTCCCCGTCCCCGCCGGGAGGGAGGGGAAGGGAAGAAGGGGGCGGCTGCCCGGCGGTCCCCAGCGCCGGGCGGCGGGGCGTGTTCCCCCCGCCGTGGGCAGCGCCAGGGCGCATGTGCCGTGGAAAATTTTGCGGCCCTGCCCCGCCGGGGGGGAAGCGCCGGGCCCGGCCGGTCGCGGGGCGCGACGGGAGATGTAGTCCGGAGGCGAAGTAGGTCGCGGGGAGGGGAGGGGGGGCGAGGACTTCAACTCCCAGAGCGCCCCGCGGCGGCAGGGCTGGGGTGGGGGGGGAAGAGGCGAGGCCGTCCGGCCGGGTCACCAGAAATGGCCGCCCTCCCGGGGAGGGGGAGGCTGGCCGCCTGCCTCGGGTGGGTCCCCGCGGGGCGGCTCGCCTCCCGTGAGAGGAGCCCCTCCGCCGCCCGTGGGTGGGATTCGGCCGGGGGATGTGTGTGTGTGTGCTGTGAAGGGGTCCTGTGTTCCCGACGGGCGTGGCCTGCCCTGGGAGCGCAGGCCGTCGTGGCCGCCCTCTTTCAAAGGCCGCAGGTGGGGGTCAGGCGGCAGCCAGCCGGTTCCCGGGGGGGGGTCAGACCTCGCAAGGTCACCCGCCGTGTTTGCGCAGCCAGGAGGAGAGGGCACGGTTCCCGTGTTTGCTCTCCTGTGATGCAAGGGGTTATTTGGCCCCTCTCCCTCCCTCTCTCTCTCCTTCAGCGCCTCGGTGTGCGGATCGAGGAGGGGCACAGGGGAGCTCCTGCCTTCCCTCTGCGGAGCTGAGGAACAGCCCTTTGTGTTCTGCCCACGGTACAATGCGCCTTTGCTTTGGAGATCTTGTCAGTGTGGGCAAGCCTCTCTTCATGGAAGACTTGTCAGAATACCTTTTGTGGTTGATATTTAGTTGTTTCTTATCTTGAAGCCATGCTGCTTCAGCTGGGTCGTTTGGGTGTTTTGTTTTTATCTTCTGTTACTACGTAGAAAGAGATTTGAGGGGGTCCTACTGGAACACATTTTAACCTGTCAACAACCTGAGGAGTTAATGGTATCTGACTTTTTGAGCCTTCTGCAAGTGTCAGCTACCTTGGCAGCTGTTGGTATTATTAGACTAATTAACTCATTTTTTTCATAGTCAAAGTACAGAGTATTCCCCTTTTAGAAAGGGGGAGTACATCTTAAAAAAGGAGGCAATGATTTATAATTGTATCTTCTCACTGTCTTCTGCAGAAGGTTGATGAGGATGTGGGCTCCTCAAAGTATATTGAGACATTTGTGTTGCAAATAGGGTGGTAACGAATTTTGGCCTCTGCTCCTTTCTCAATCTCTAATTTCTGATTTCTTAATAGATTTTGGATCTGGATTAGAATTTATCACACAAGATTAAAAGACTTACAAAACTGGCTCTTCTCTTCCTGCTTAATTTGCTGGGATCCCAGGCTGTCCTCTCCCTTGGATGCCTCAAAGCCAAAGGCGCAAGAGAGCTCCACGTAATCCCCCCTTGAGGTAGTGTGGGCCATGTAAGCTCTTGTGGACATTTAGGTGTGCACTTTCAGGGGTTTGCTATGTGCCATTTTCTCTGGAAAGGGCTCTGTCTCTGTAGCAAGACTCCTGCCTTCTGAAAATGGCTTCTCCTTGCTGTTCTCTGAAAAACTCGGGTTGCTTATTCCTTTGGTGTTGATCTATTCTTACTTGAACTTGGTCAGGTCTTGATGACCTACCCAAAGTTGTTACACTACAGTAATTTCTTAAAGCAGGTTTTAGGGGCAAGACTTCTTTCCTTCTTTTCCATCCCCTTGTTCCTGTGTTTTTTCTTGTTGCTGAGTCAAACCTGAAGGGGATTCCTTCTAGAACTCGTTGGCAGACTTGAGGCGTGGGATCTGTTTCTGGCTACTATCACCCTAAACCCAAGCCCCTCTGAGCTCAGACCAATACAGAAAAAGCATAGAATCCACACCCCATTCTTTTTGTTACAAAACTTCAAAATACTTGAGGGTTTCTTTAAAATTTTTTTAATCCTTTTTGTCTGCTAAACTAGACCAAGTGAACGAGTCTGGTCAATTTTTTCTTCCTCCTGACCTAGGCCAGCGTGGATACCTGGTTGTCCTGCCGGGATTCCCAGTTTTTCAGGGGAATGCTGACACCATATGTTTGTACTCCGTCCCCACCCCCAAATGATTGGCACAAGTCATAAACGTTGGCTTGAGTGCTGCGTGAGAGCATCCCCACAGCCCATTTTAGGAAGATGGTTGAGCGTGGTGTGTCTGAGCAAGGTGAGGGCAGCTGAAGACAAGGTGGCCTCTGACTAAGCTGCCAATTAAAAACTGGATATTCTGCTTCCCCCTAGAGAGGCGTGGAGGCTACTGGAAGTGTGCTTCCTTTTAAAATATCTGTGGGATTCGTTTTCTTTGGATGGGTGACAGGGCGCGGTGCTGACCTACCTGGGGTTTTTTTTTTTGTACTCAGACGAACATTGTTTGCAAATCTGCGTATAATGGGAGAGTTGAGTGTTGTGGTTTTGCATTGTGCTTTTGTGGGCTCTCTCTATTTCAGAGACTTCCTCGGGAGGGAGGGAGGGACAGAGGATTACTTCAGTCTTTGGCAAGCAATTTCAGTTTTTATGAAGTAGGTACCTGATCCTGGCAGAGCTCATCTTCCCTCTGCCCAGGGATAAGCGATGTGAACTGTCTTGGACAGGTTGTTGGCACGTGTGTGCTTTGTGACCCTGTGCACATTTCCTGCCCCCCTCTCCCTGCCAACTGAATTAAACTGGGATTTTAGGCTTGTAGCTAGGCAGAACCTCAACTGGGTACGCTTAATAAGATATGTGACTGCCAGTCAAGAGGATAGTAAACATGGGCTGGCAGCTGGTGCCTCAGCACCCTCCCTCGCTCCTTCTCGTCCCTTCTGCGCTCGTACCAGCAGGACGTGGCACCCGGCCTCCCGGAGGAGAGGCTGGCCCTGCCGTCCTGAGTGTGAGCGGGTCTCTGCACAAGCTGCTGGGCGAGTCACGAGGCTGTTCAGGTGGTGCACTTATGTTCTGGAGAGAGGCTGGTGCAGGTGAGCTGTGCTGGAAGCAGCTGAGTGCCAGGGCAGAGAGAGGCGTGTTAGATGTGCTGAAATAGCTCTGCCGGAGCAGACAGTTGGCCTGCTGGGTTTCAGCAGCGGTACTTGGCAGCGAGGTAAGTATAATGTACGTGCCTGTGTGCGGGTAGTAGCTACACCCTTCTTCTGTAGAGGAGCAGGGAGACTCTTCCCTACCAGCACCTCTGTGTTTGAGAGACAGTAGATTTGGGGTGATTCTCCTAAAGAGCATCACTGCTGTGCTTGTGCAAACTGCTCATTCTGCTTTCATTAATGAAAAAGCATCTGTTGATCTCAACAGGTGGAGAGGTGTTGTGTTCTCTCATCTTCATCCATCCTTTTCTGTTTTTCCCTAGGTTTCTCTGGAGCCAAATCTTGTCTATGTGTGTGTCATTTTGTCTCTTTTAATACACTGCCCTGACTTGCTTGCTGCGAAGGGAGTATGCATCTGGAGATCAAAGTTGCTCTTAACTTCATCATCTCATACCTGTACAACAAGCTTCCTCGGAGGCGGGCAGACCTGTTTGGTGAGGAGCTAGAGCGCCTGCTGAAGAAAAAATATGAGGGTCACTGGTACCCGGAGAAGCCTCTGAAGGGATCTGGCTATCGCTGCGTTCATATAGGGGAGACGGTGGATCCGGTGGTGGAGCTGGCGGCCAAGCGAAGCGGGCTGGCCGTGGAGGATGTGCGTGCCAATGTGCCAGAAGAGCTGAGCGTCTGGATCGATCCTTTTGAGGTTTCCTACCAGATCGGCGAGAAGGGCTCTGTTAAGGTCCTCTACATGGATGACAGCGAGGGCTGCAGTGCCGTGGAGCTGGACAAAGAAATCAAGAGCAGCTTCAACCCCGACGCCCAGGTGTTTGTTCCCATTGGCAGCCAGGACAACTCGCTGTCCAACTCTCCGTCCCCCTCCTTCGGCCAGTCGCCTAGCCCCACCTTCATCCCTCGCTCTGCCCAGCCCATCACTTTCACCACTGCCACCTTTGCTGCCACAAAGTTTGGCTCTACCAAGATGAAGAAGGGCGGCGGAGCCGGAGGAGGGGGCAGCGGAGCAGGGGCTGGGCAGCAGCCGAGGATGGTCAGGTCTCCCACCACCAACCTGCTGAAGCACAAGGGCCTCTCCCTGTCTATGCACTCTCTGAACTTCGTCGGGAGCGCTGGGAGCCAAGCCCCGCAGTCGCAGCTCTCCCCCAACGCCAAGGAGTTCGTTTACAGCGGCGGGTCGCCGGGAGCCAGCAGCCTCTTCTTCGATGGTGTTGCCAGTGAGAGCCAGGCCAGCAGCATCCCGCCAGCGTCGCAGTTCAACACCGGCACAGGTGGTACCTTTGATATGGCTCAGGTCTTCGGTGGCAGCACCAACAGCCTCTTTTTGGAGAAGTCTCCCTTCGTGGAAGGACTCAGCTACAACCTGAATGCCATGCAGTATCCCAGCCAGTCGTTCCAGCCTGTCGTCCTGGCCAACTGAACACAAGGAAGGAGAGTATTTTGGGGTGGGGAGGGAGGGGGGGGAAGAAACAAGAACAAAACAAACAATAAAGAGGGAGAGAAAAGAAAAATAGAAATATACAGAAAATATTCAAATCTTATAAATATAGCTTCTTGGGAAAAGAGAGAGCCCAGTGTTGTTGCGCTGTGCTGGCAACGCTCCTGAAGCACTGACTTGTTTTTTAACTCAGTCCCTGTGCTTTTTTCCTACTCACTTTTTTTACTCCTTAAATGAGTCTTTGGATTTTTTTTTTTTTGGTTTGTGTTCCCCCCTTCCCCCACCCCAGCCCAGGACTGGTGCAACCATAGGTCACGATGCTCCTGATGCCCTGCACCCCCTCCCAGCGCTGGACACGGGGCCCTTCCACCTGGGTGTAGGGATGTCTCCTTTCTACCACCTGGCTGGAGGAGGGACGGGGAGAGGATGAGTCAGTATCGGCAGAGATACACACACTGTTGTTGCGCGCTAGCTAGAAATGGGTGGGTGAGCTTGCTTTTTCTGTTACGGCTCTGCGTGTAAACGGAGAGCATCGACTGTGCCCACAGGCATAGAGCGTTGTGCTGCTGTTGCTCCAGCCTGGGCTGGTGTCAGCTGTTCTGTCTGTGTGCTGGAAAGCACTGACTCTTCTCCTTGACCGTCGCAGGGAGGGCAGAGTGTTACTGTGAAATGGCTTCTTCCCGCTCCTCATCTGCGCTTCCAGCTGCAGCTACAGGGCCGCGCTTTGAACTGAGCGACTCTGGTTATTGTCCCCTTCTGCACATGAGTGAGGGGACCTTTCCGTGCCCTGCTGGGGCCGGCCGGTCCGTCCGAGTGACAACCCTGTGGTGTAAAAACACCACCTGCCTGTCCCTGCAGCTGAGGGAGGTGGTGCTGAGCCAAGCAACCCCACTTGGATCCTGCTCCCAGAGGTTCTCCCCAGCAGCAGCGGCCAGCATCTTGGGGTGGCCTCTGAGGTCTGAGTTTTTGTTCCCTGCTGTGAATTTGTCTCCTTGTCTTGGAGAGGGAATTCTTTCTTTTTTAATTAGAGAGGCAGCACTACTTTAGAGGAAGAGAAAGGGCTATGTTGTTGGAGCGGTAGCATAAGGGTTTGTGCTTTCAGCCAGGTATACAGCTGGGTTAAATCCCTTCCCCGGCCCTTCTGGGGGAGCGGGAGGAGGTGGCTGATGTGGTGTGGAAGGGAAGCACCTAGCATCAACTCATCATTCCAGCTGGATCACGTCAGCGCGGACGGTGGCAGGCTTAGAGCAGAGCGGTGCCGGGCACCCCGAAAGCAAGTGCCCGTCCCAGCCTATGAATGTGTAGTGCCTCCCTGCCGCAGGGCTGGGATCTGGGAATGCCCCTGCAGCTTTCCCCAGGACAATGTACTGCAGTTGGGCAGTAGTGGCTTTTCAGCTAGGTTGCTTCTGTGTCAGGGACTCTAAAACCCACCTTCATGGGGAAGCTGAAGGAGGGCTGCTTCTTGCCCAGGTAGGGTGGAGGCTCTCTAGGTGGGAAGGAGGTCTCCTTGGAGGCTGTCGTGGGAGTATGGAAGCGTGCGAAGAGGAGAGAGGTGGAGATGATGAGACTCCAGTCTTTGAAGTTCTTAGTTTAAATGAAAAATAAGCTTTTTGCTGCCTCCCAAACTTTGAGGTTTGGTTTTCTTTTAATGATGTCTCTGGAGCACCCTCTGAAACCCACTTCTCCTGTATCTGTCCAACCAATGTGCTCTTTCAAGACATCCCTGTTTCAAGGGAGATGGGCTTGAACTCACGCTTTTCCTTCTCCTTTCCCTCGAGCTGAGATGAAGGCACTCCAGCCCTCTTGTAGTTGTGTTGCCAATGAGCCTTTGCAGAGGTCTGTCCCAGGGAGACTGCCACTTGCCTGAAGCTCTGTAAGGAGAGTTTCCAGCACACCCTTCCCCTCGCTGGGGCACTGGGGGGGGCACAGTCCTGACCTGGTGCCCAGCATGGGTTCCCAAGCAGGCTGCTTGCCGTCGAGCTATGACCAATGCAGTGGGTGGGCGAGGAGAACGGAGCCCAGCTACCTTCCCCCAAACTGGCACCCACGGCTTCAACCCTGCAGGTTTCCAGACTAGGGCGAGTCGCTGAGGAATGGCCAAGCTGCTGGGTTTGCTGGGTTTCCCTTTTTCCTTCTTTTTTTTTTTTTTTTTTTGACCCCCCCCACTTAGGGATGTTACCACTGCCACCCCCATCCTTCTCCCTGGCAGTGTGCTACTGAGTGCCAGCCCACTTGCCACACTGGACTGAGGGGTGCTCAGCCCACGATCCTGGGACCCAGTGCAGTTGTCCCCAACTGTCCCCACATCTGGCAAAGCCACCTGTGAGCCACTGCTGGGGGACAGGGTGCTTTCTTCCAGCACAGGTAGGGAGGGAGGGGAGAAGTGGGGATGCCCCTGGCCACCTGCTTATGTGTGTGAAGCTTTGATGCCGCTTTGCCCTGCCACACGTATTATACCTGCTTTAAAAATTAGTGGTGTGAGTGGAAGGAGGAAAAGAGGAGGGACCAACCTCTTTGTATCTTAAAAGGAAAAAAGCGTGCTTCAGAAACGTTCCTCCAGCGTCAGGCAGCAATGGAAACTAACGGCCTTTTCGGGTCTTTTCTAGTCTTGGATGTAGGCGTTCAGCTTCAATTTTATTTTTTAAAAACCTGCACTAATTTACCTGGTTTCTTAGGAAGAGAAGAGAGAAATTTTTTTTTAACTTTTATTTTTTATGGGTTTGTGTTCTTTTTGTTGATGTCCGTTTGTATTGAATAATTTGCTACATTTGTAAAATGTAAGAGGTATATATAATATATGTATATTTCTAACGTAAAAAAAAACTGTAATTTTTTTCTTTTCAAGATTTTTTCTTAAAAAGAGGAGAGAAAAAATATTTTTTCAGGAAAAAAACTTTAAAAAAAAAAGAAGAGGTGAAGATTCCTTTCTCCCCACTCAGCCTCCCTCCTTTTCCTCCCGCCCCTCTCCGAGGAGTGAATCGACAGTTGCCTTGTGGGAGAGAAGGAGTGAAAGAGGACAGAAGTCTGTATGTCTCCGAGCAGAGGGTTTCTGTGTGTGCTCTGCTTGGGTTTGTTTCCGAGAAGGGGGCTACTGAGAGGGGGAACCAGGGGGTTGCTGTCTTTTTATTTTTTTTTCTTTTTATTTTTTTTTCTTTAGCGAAGGAGGAATACAATCAGAGTTTTGTATTCAGAATGTTGTGCAATATTTTGGAACGGGACATTGGTGTGTCTAGAGATTTAGTTAAAAACAACAAAAAAAAAAAAACACAAAAAGGTTGATCAAATCTGTACAGTTTCTATTGTTCCAGATTTTTTTAAGTTTGTATTAAAAGCATGATATAATAACCTGTTGTGCTGTGGTATGTGCTTGTGTTGGGGGGAGAACCCCTCTGCCATGCCTGTTCCTGGGCGAGGAGGGATGTGACTGCCTTCCCTGCCTGCCTTCGGATGGACTGGTGCTTGGTGCCTTCCTCTCCCAGACTGGGTCTCTGGTTTGTGGTGCCCTCGGCGGAGGTTTCGCTGGGTTGGGAATAGCCCGGTGATGCCCGGGCTTGTGCAACGCGGCGCGGGCAGCTGTCTGCCTGACCTCTGGCACTGCCAGGAATAGCAGCGGCGTAGGAAAAAGTGGCGGTGTGCCTGGCATTCCCGGGTCCTGCCGTGATTCAGCTCTCTGGGAGGGGGGGGGAGAGGAGGGAGCTGGACGCTTTGCCTTGGGTGCTTAGTGCCTCAGGGGCCTTCAGTCAATCCAGCGGAGTTCCTAAAATATACCCAGCTTCTGCAGCCATGCCAGGCTGGGATCTCTGCCATTATTGCATGGGGTGGATGGAGCCTTCCTGGGCAGTAGTTTCTGCAGAGGGGGTGCTGTTTGTGGGGTGATTTCTCTCCCCTCGGTGCTTGGGGACCAGTTTGGGTTTATCCTGGTGCAGGCATCTGGCATGGTGCACAGAAGCCTCAGGGTGCTTGTGTGGGCCACGCGCTCCCTACAGTGGATGTTCATCCAAGGTGACTTCTCATAGCAGAGTGGGCTCGAGGCTGGGTATGAGAACAAGCAGCGATGACAAAGGTCTGGTTTTGCTTCCCTTTTCTTTCTAACCTCTCATTGCTCAGCTTTAATCAGAATTTCTGTTGGAGGGAGCTGCTGCTTTTTAACTAAACGAGATGAGGTGGGTCCTCTGTGCCAAGGAAGATGCCTGTCCCACCCCACGTGTGCTGGATGGCTTCCCCAGCCCCACCACCCTCCTGCTCCAGGGGTGCCTCCTTAAAAAGCTGTTGTAGGGAGCTACTCTGAAGATATTTGAGGAAACCAAAGGTGGAGCTAGTACTGGCTGCTGGCTCCCGCTGGCATCCTTACTTGTGCCCCCTCAGCCCCTCTAGCCTGAATTTCTTCCTGGAAGAGCTCAGCGCTGCTTTGCCCTTGGCTTTGCAAGCCCCAGGAGCTGGGCTGCTGCTCAAGCCCGCTGTCCCCCCCACGTGACTGTCACACTCTGCTGAGCAACAAAACTATTTTTTCCCCTTTGTGTCTCAAACCCCTTGTAATCATTTATCCGAAGCACGCACAAACTTTCGCCCTTAGACATGTTTCTGGAAATGGAAAATGGAGGGTGAGTATGTGCCTTCCTGATCCTTGCCCTGCATTTGCCGGGCTGTGACGCAGGGAGGCAGGGAGCCTTTCCCTTTTTGGGCACAGGTACGCCAAGCAGTGGGGCCTGGAGTGAGCTGACAGCCGATAGCTGGGCAGGGATTAGGGAAAAGGCTTAGTATAGCCTCCTTCCTCTGGAGGGATTTTGCTCCTGGCCTTTCTCAGGGAGCCTGAAGGGGAGGTGAAATGTCCTTTCTCCTTGCCTCAACGCGGGGTGCAGCAGGGGAGGGAGCCCAGCAGGGCACAGGGATGGGGATCTGCCCTCCCTCAGCCTTCAGGGAGGAGAGGAGGTGCCCGGGTGCGGGCAGTGACTGAGTCGGTCCCCAAATAGGGTGCTCCAGCAAGGCAGGGCAGCAAGATGGGACTTGTCTCCTGGAAGCACCAAAGCGAGGGGCGAGGGGGTGGTGTTTAGACACTCGTCACAGGGGACTCCGTTATTAAGAAGGAAACTTGCAACTTGAGTCACCGAGCGAGCGGGCGGGCGGGCTCCCACCTTGAAAGGAGGAGACAGCTTGGGTAGAAAATGCCACGCTTCAGCCTTGGGCTTTTCAGTCTGTGACAGCAGCAGCTTCTGACACGAATCAGGCTGTTCTGGGAGGGAGAGGGAGGGAGGCGGAAAGCCTTATGCAAGCATGAAAAGCTGTCTGCAAGGCAGCCTTGCCCTATAATTGTTTGTTAAATCCAGGCCCAGCAAAACAGCCCGAGTTTGCTCCGGCAGGAGAGCATCTCCCGCTGCCCCAGAGCCTCCCGGAGACTCGGGAATACTGGGATTGAATAACACACGGCGCAGGTGCCGCCAACAGCGGGTGTCCCCCCCCGCGCCCCCGGCGCTTGCCGACGTGCCAGGACCAGGAGGTGGAAAAACACTGCTTGTGGGGAGGCCGGGACTCGCTGAGTCCTTGGCGTCCCCGAGGATGGCTCCTGCCAGTGCCACCTGCTCCCCACTCACGTGGCTGCGGCCGGTGCGAGGGACAAGGCTGACGCCGTGGGTACAGGGGGAACGGCCACCTCTTCCCACCCCGCGTGTGTCCTCCGTCAGAGCGCGGGCACCAGCCCAGAGGCTGGCCGTGGCCAAGGTTAGCCACCTCCCAAACCTTGTGCTTTTTCCTTCGGTTTCTATGGCCGGGCTCCAACTCAAACACGGCCAGGAACACGCTCGCCCCAGCCCTTGCAGAGCTGGGCCTTCTGCTGTCACCCCAGCAGCCGCCTGCGTCGTCGCCTCCAGAAGCCTGGTCTGCTTTTTGCAGAGCTACTAAAGAGTGAAGCTTTCACCATCCTCAGCCCTGGGACGCCTCGGTGAAGGCTCAGCCCTGGCCTGGTGCTTTTGGGTCATCCCGGTCAGTGAAGCGCCGATTTGCACGATGGCCAATTTGTGTGTGGCCATTGCCAGTGGCAAAAGTGACTCCAGCGTGGTAAGTGCATGTGCCGGGGAGGGACGTGTGATGATTGTTTTTCTTTCCCCAAGAAGCCCTCAGAGGCACAGCAGCAGGTTAGGAAAAGGAGATCTCTGCAAAGAATCACAGAATCACATGGGGTTGGAAAGGACCTCTGGAGATCATCTAGTCCAACCCCCCTGCCAAAGCAGGTCCACCCAGAGCAGGTTGCACAGAAACTTGTCCAGGCGGGTTTAGAATGTCTCCAGAGACAGAGACTCCACCACCCTCCCTGGGCAGCCTGTTCCAGGGCTCTGCCACCCTCAAAGTAAAGGAAGTTCCTCCTCATGTTTAGGTGGAACTTCTTATATTCAAGTTTGTGCCCATTTCCTCTTGTCCTATCCCTGGGCACCGCTGAAAAAAGACCAGCCCTGTCCTCTTGACACCCATCCTTTAAGTATTTATAAGCATTGATCAGCTCCCCCCGTCAGTCTTCTCTAGACTAAAAAGACTCAAATCCCTCAGCCTCTCCTCGTAAGGGAAGTGCTCCAGGCCCCTAATCATCTTTGTAGCCCTCTGCTGTACCCTGAAGGAGGTTCAGGGTCAAATTTTGCCACTTTGCCTTGAGGAGGGGCAGGGAATGGTGCAGGTGGAGGCGAGGGGGAACCTTGCTCCCTCTTTACCAAATGCCAAGGAGGCGAGTGTGATCGCCATGTTGTTCCGCAGTTGCTGAGACCTCGTTGAGGGGTTTTTTTTGCTTATTTTTGTTGGCCTGGCGCAGCCTGACTGCTGAAGGAAGCAGATTCCCGTGAGGCAGCGTGTCCCTCCCACTCTGCAGGGTGTTTCCACCAAGGACAAAGTTTCCCTTCAACTTCCTTTCAACTTCAACTTCCCTGGCCCTCCAATCAACCAGAAACTGCTTGCAGAAGGTGCAGCTGGGGCTTCCATTAGGAAAAAAAAAATACACAAAAAAAACCCCAAAATAATCCACACAAGATGGTGCATAGGGAGGGCAACAGGCCATGTTGCTGCAGCAGGACATGTTTCACCCATGGGCCTCACTTTGCCCGCCAAGCTCAGCGAATTCAGGCAAGGACCAAGTCAGCTTCCCTCAGCAACACGCGCTTTTTCTTCTCCTGATCTTCCTGTGGTCGGGTTCAGTGTCAACACGTGCTGCTCTGGGCTCCCACAGAGGCCTGAGCAATGTCGCAGCAGGCCCTGGGAGCCTTTCCAAAATCTACTGAGGTCGCCCTCTGTCCTTGCCTCTACCCAGCATCACTCTGCAGTGCTCAGCTGCATCCCATGAGGAGGCACCATCGTCAACTGCAGAGCCTGCTGCAGCTCACGTGGAGCAAGTGAGGGACCATGAGCACGCAGGAAAACTTGGGGAGAACCTGAGGATACTTCATCTGCTGGAGGAGGTCTGGGGTTTGCATCCTTAGGGTGACAGAGTGGCAGCATGGCAGAGAACACAGGGGAAAGGAACGACAGAGATGTCTGGAAGACCACAAACACAAGCCAAGGGAGGACTGAAAGGAGTAGAAGGAAGGAGGACAGCACCCTGGGGACATCAGAGGTATTTACACAGAAGTGCAAACCTCACGGGAAGGCAAGGGAGGCTGCAACTCTCCTCTTCCCCCCACCACCCACTGAAGCAGGGTGTGTTCCTGGTGACCCCACATGGGTGGCAGCTGTGTAGGTCTACTCGCTGGCCAACACAGCCCAGCATAACCTCCCTGTCCCTGCCTGACTCCCTGCTTGTCACACTCTCACGCATGATTGTCTCTCCCTCTGGACTGGTCCTGACACGGTGGTTCCCTCTGGGGACACGGCAAGCTCTCGCAGGGTGCCTGTGAGTCACAGCACTGTCATTGCCTCCAGCACAGACGTGGAGACGCCAAGGCTCAGGGAGGGGCCATGGCTTCACCATGCTCACGGGGAGCACGAGTGCCAGGGCTGGCACCCATCGGTCTTCCCTGCCACCTCACGCTGATCCCACCAGCACCGGGAGCCACTCCAAATGGGAAAGGAGGTGATGCAGAGGGACGGGATGGAGACACACCAGGGCAGGACAGCTTATCCCTCACGGCCACGCCACTCCAGCTATCCACCAAGGAAGGGAAAGGGCTAGACAAACTCAGATGAAAATAGGATCCAAGAAAACAAACCCAGAAAGAGCACAGGTGGGCTGTGACGCACGGAGGCAGAGCCGAAGGTGCCCAGTGCTGCTGAGGAGAGCAGTCTCGCTGCGTAAGCAGTCGCTGTTGGACAGGACATGGAACACCATAACCTGCAGCCCAAGTGCTAACACATCAGCACAGAGAGCCAGGAATTGCTGATTTTTGGAAACATGAGCAAAGAAAGTTTCCTATATTCCAGATTATAAATCACAGCACAGATCAAGTGTATAAAACCACGCAAGAGAGACCTCACTCGGTCCTTCAAACTAGAAACTTGGCCATTGAGACGAACTGGTCAGTACAAAGCCAGCTATGAAAGATTATTTTGTTCTGATAAGACTTCATTTTTTATCTTGGGAACATTCTCTTCTCCAAAGGTACAGTTCTTTTAGAAAAAGATTATTTTCCTCCACAGAGATGCTTATTCTGGTAATTTTTTTGACACATAAGTAGAAACCTTCTCAAAGCCGATGGTTACAGAGGTTATACTGGGGAGTTCAATAGCCCCATAGCAAGGAAAGAATAATGCAACATCTAACCAACACATACTCCATCAAAGTCATATTAGACTACTATTTATTGCAGGAGAAAGCCACTGACCACATGTCTTTGTCATACAGATATTCAAGCACACAGACAACGTCACAGCTGAGAAGATTTTCCTCCTACTTCATATTTTTAAGAAAAAACTCCCCAATATGCACCTTAAAAGGCTATCAAAGGACCTGAGTCCATATCCAGCCTTGGCCCCCATGTTGTACATTGTGGGGTACCTGAGCGCTGGCTCCTCTGAGCACATGGAGTAACTGCTAAGAGCTGCTGTGAGGACCCCTGGGTCTTCCAGCAGCACCCCACTGATCTCCGCCCCCTGTCACTGAGCTTTCCTGGAAAGCGGGATAAACTGGTTGAACAAGGTTGTCTGAGGACCACAACAGGAATCTGCAAAGCATCATGAGGAAGCGGAGGTCTGTGTTAGTAACTGTGTGCTGACCCTTCCCTTGTCTGGCCAGTAGAGCTTCATAGTCCAGAACCGGTTGGGGCTGGACATCTTCCTTTAACATACCTGGAGCGTCCTGCAAAGTTGTGTAAGTGTCTGCTGTCTGCCCCAGAGCTGCTCTGCCCACATAAGGCTGCAAGACCTGGTGGGAGCTGCACATTGCCATGAGGAAGCCACAAAAGAAAGACCACAGCACCCCAGTGGAGAAGCTCATGTCACCTCAGTGAGGTAGTAAAGCTTCCTGTGAATGGCTGAAGGTGCCTTTTGGCATCCACAGCCTAGGAGGTAAAAGTCGGGGGTTGCTGTGCATGCCTGGTTGAAAAACCTCGTTCATCTTATCCAGTGAGACTTGTTGGCCTCAACAAACTTGGGTACAGGGAGCTGGCCCAGGTATTTTTCTGTGATACAACTCTGTTGAGGAAGGCATGATTAGCAAGGGGCCCTCTATTTACTTCACTGTCTAATTTTGGCCCCTCTCCCTGCAAGGTCTGCAGAAAGAAAAGGGTCTCCATTGCAGGCTGTGCCTCTGCCCTGCCAACCAAATGCATAGAGAGCTCTTCTTCTCCTCCCGTGCCTGGCGAGGCTGTTGGGTGCCCTCTGCTTCACCTGAAGATATTGGTGGAGAAATTACTAGCTGCTGCTCCTGAAGGGAGCCACATTTCCTCCTGGAGATAATTGTCACTTGGCAGGATCTTACTCATTTTGTGGTGGCAGTGGTTGGCTTTCCAGGCTCTGCCATCAGCAAAGCAGGCTGCAGGGCCACAGCTCTCCACCTTGCAGCCACTCAGAAGCCTCCTGCCCAGGGGCACAGCCAGCTTCACTCCTGCCTGGAGCCTGCCCTGCTCGTGCTGGGTGAATGCTGACCTCTTCACACCTTTCCAAGCAAAGCTGTTTGGACCTTGGGGACTTAAACCCTCACTCCAGCCTGCAGCTGAGTCTGCTCTCCCTTGTGGGTGCTCTCCACCAAGCAGACTATAAAAGTTGAACAGATGCAACTACATCTCTATAATATTTGCCATTACATGTACCTGCTGCCAGAGGCTATAGGAAGACCCCAAGAGTGTGGAAGTGTTTCCCAGCTCTCTGGCTATGAGATCAGCTAATGCCACCGTGGGTGCTGGTATTCCCCAGGTGGGAGCTCATCCACCTGGGGAACTTGGGAAGCATCCTTCTCTAGAGGGTCTTCTCCCTCACCTCTCTATTTTTCTTGCTCCTAATTATTTTCCCTAAATGCTGTGGTCTGACCGTGGGAGCAAACATCAGCCAGCAGAAGGGTGAAAGGGAGAGTTCTCCCACCAGTGAGCAGCAATATCTCTCCCCCTTAGTACCTTCACCTCCTGCTGGACTCATCCCCGCTGTGCCACTCACCTGTGATCAGCCTGGTTCCCTTTTTTCCCCACCACAGCTCCTCCTGCTCTTCTCCACTTCCCACACATGCCCTGCCTGGCTGGCAATGGCTGACCTCCATACAGCAAAACAGCATTTGCTAAAATATCTGCATGGCAAGTAGCTGTGGGAGCTCATCACTGCATTGTAGTGCAGGGGGCTTCAAGCACAGCAGAAGCACTGGGTGGACACTAGCATATCTTGGAACAGTTGACTTGGCTGGCAGAGGCATCCCAGCTCTGTTAAGCGCTGCTGCAATAGCCCAATTAGTAGTTTCAGGTGTTGCCACAGTCTTTGGCCAGGGCCCAAGAGCTAATGACAGAGCAGGTGGCAGATGGGAGGATTGCAGAATCGTGGCTGGAGATGAGGGGAGCTGTTTCTGAACAGCTTATTGAGACCAGTCTCTGCTGACCAGCTGGGATGATGGGTTTTGCAAGGTGGATTCTTGCTTTGTGGAAGACTCCAAAACACCCTTCAGCCTTTGAAGGATGCTGCAGCTGCGTTTGGCTCTGCCACCCCTCCCAGGATGTCCAAAATTATCCTGGGATTACTGGGGTGACCAGACCCATGACCACCGGTTTACAGCAGGAGGAAAACTCATTGTTAAAAACCCCAAGGTGTTTAATCAGGAGCAAAGTGGCAACGGGACATTGACACACCATGTATGTTGATGCAATATGATGATAGAGGGGCATAAATGTCATTGTCTGATGAAAGACTGCTTTGTCTTACCAAATTCCTGCGCTGCATGTCTACCACAAATGGCCTGAGGCATTTGGGAACTACTGACCCCAAAGCAAAGCTATGGAGGGAAGTTGGGAGGGAGGAGAGGAGAGGCGGCAGAGTGGCAGTGGAAACTGTACAAGTGCACGGGCAGCACAGAGAAGAACGTGCAACTTGACACGCAGCAAGAGCTGGAGGAGAATTTTTCCAAGCACGCTGAAGAACTGGTTAAAAAGAAGCTTAGAGCTATGACCAAAGAAGCTGTTGATGCAGTTTGACTCCTGCTGTGCTTACAGAAGCAGGAGTTGGTATATTCTTTGTAGGCAAACAGGATTATGTCAAACCACCTAATGCCATCATTCAGTTCGCTTACTAATGGAAACATTGAGTACGGGCTAATTGCTCAAGCCAAAAGGGAGGCAGGTTTTTGTGATCACCACACTGCGTTATCTATGAGTACAAACTGCTCCTGCGGTGCTCTGTACAAAGCAGGGAGTATAGATGCAGCTCTGCTTGCTTGGGCACACAGAGGAGTCAGGGTACATGAATCCTCTGCATCTTCTCTGTCCCAAGCTCTTGTCATTGCCATCCATTCCCCAGGGCCTGCTTCTGCTTCTGTTGTGTTCAATATCAGAGTTGACTTCAGTGGGAGCATTGTGGCCCTTGAGTGTCAGCCCCCAAGGGGGCCGTGAAGAAAAGAGGTCCAAAAGTCTGCCCTTGGGCCTGTGTCCACACCAGTGTTGATGCTTTTTCCTCCCCATGGCTCCAAAAACACCTTCAAGGTCACCCCTTGCTGCTGGAATACAGCCCCACGTTGCAAAGAGCTGTGTGGCAGTGGGTGTCAGGGCAGCCATTTTGTACTAATAACAATAATTTTGTACTAATACCATGTCACAGTAGGGAAGACAGAAATGAGTAATTAAAATGTTGGGGAGATAGTCAAGTCATGAGAGCATTACTCAAGTGCAATTTAGCTGGGAAGCTGCGATTTGCAGCTCTGCTATTACAAAAATACCACAGGACTTAATTCACCAGACATTGTTGTCAAGGTGCTGGGTTATCATCCCACCTGAAGGCAGCTCCAGGCTACCCACCACCCAGCCTGGGCATCGGGGCAGAACCACCCACAGAGCATGGTCCTGGCTCCCAAGTGGTCAGTGCCATTTCCAGCAACCGTAATTTTTTTCTGGCCTAATACCAGGCAGGGCCAAGATGTCTCAGCTTGCAAACGGGCTCGTAGCTCAGTGTGGCCTTGCTCAAGATCAGGATAACACTGTCATCAATGGGAAGTGGAATCCCAAAGCCCCACTGTTCCTCCCATAAACACTTCTTCATGCCCTATATAATTTTCCAACTGTTGTTCTCTCTCCCAGCCCATCTCCAGAAGCTTTAATGAAGAAGATGATGAAGAAACTACTTCACAGTGAAGGGAGAGACCCGAGGGAACAGCTTGGTCCTTTTTAGCTGGGGGTCAGGCCAGCTACCCACCCCCGGAGTGTGTCCCATCACTGCAGTGAAGGTCCCAATGTGTGCAGGGGACGTGGACTTCAGGCCGTGGAGAGAAGACAGGCAATAAACATCAGCCTCTACAAGCCTGATGCAAATTAACAGGAGAGATGGTGCATGAAGCACGTGTTTTAGCAGCTACAATCCCTCCCCTGCTGTGTTGGTCTCTGCTTTTACAGCTGTAGCAACAAGTAGGGGAGGTCTCGAGTAGTGGAGCAGCGTAGGAGGAGGGCTTAACTGAGAGAGGTTTGAGCTGCAGATGGGCTTGGAGCCCACGGTCTCGGGTAGAAATGGTGCTTGGGGCTGTAATATGGTTTGTAGGAGTTGAAGTGCTCTTTTATTGACAGCTCCAGCCCTGCTTTGGCTAGTGGCCACCGCTGACTGGTAAATGAAGAGGGAGAGAGACGAGGCAGTAGGGGGAGAGGGAAAAGGACAAGGAAGAGGACAGAGCAAAAGAAACATGAAGATCAAAGTCTAGCCAAGAGAAAAATTAGGCGTAGAAAGCAAAGGAGATGGAAGGAGTGGAAATCAAGTAGCACAAAGGGAGAGATAAAAGAGAGACAGCAGCCCTCCAACAGGCTAGAAAAGGGAGGCAGGAAGGAGCAGGGTGTGGAGAGGACAACAGCTCCCATACCTGGCACACTTCTCTCCTGCTGTTGCTGTCTTGGAAAAGATGAGCCTGGCTTTTTCTGGAAATGCGTCAATGAGAAATTAGCACAAATACTTTCCCCAATATCATCCCTTTTGTGATGCTTTGAAGCTAAATGACATATTTTACAGGAGAGAAAATGATCCTGTGTGGGCTCAAGGAGGCATCGCACCCTTGTGAGAAGAGGCTCCCGGAGGGGTTGATGCAGGGCCAGGCTTGTGCAAGGGGCAGCAGGGGCAGCCAGGCTCCAGGGAAGGGCTGGTTGGGTCCCTGGGGGCCCAATCCAAAGGAAAGGAAAGTTGTGGACATATCCTGGCAGCTCGGTGCCAAAGAAAATCACTTTTGTGAGGAAACACAGCTGAGATCTTTCATGTAGCTGGCCCGCACATGGTCCCCCTGCAAAACTCTGCTCTGCTCTTTTAGCTCCTCACCACTGAATGCCAATGTGGACGTCACGCTCACCACTGACACCTCCTTTTCCATACTCTAGAAATGCCTGGTCTCTCCCCAGCTTGGCCGGCAGCAGTCCCTCAAACCTCCTGCCAGGGTACAAGGCGAAGGGCTGGCAGTTGCTCCTCTCCTCAGTGGAGCAGGACAGGGTGGCTGCGCCGAGGCTCAGCCTAAGCACGGTGTGTGCCCAGGGCCTTGGTCGGTGCCAGCAGGATCCAGGGGCAGAATGAGCTTCCCCAAGCCTGAACTCATTCATAGGCCAGTGGCCTCGCAGCGGGTCCGTCAGAGTGATGGGGAGCCAGGAAGGACATGCACTGGAACTTACTCATTGCTCTGGGATGTCAGTCCTAATGGAAAACAGCAGGGAGTAGTTAGAATATGCCATAAATATTTACTAGCTAAGACATCCATTTCCCCAAAGGTTGTCAGAAGTCCGTAGCTGCCTGAAGTTTCAGGGTTGGACTCTGGCTCCTGGTCCAGCACCAGGAGAACCCGAGCATCATCCCAGCCCCATCCCAGTGGCTCCCGGCCATGCCTCCCATGCAGCGGGCGGCTGTACGGCTGCCAAACCAGCCCCAGGCCTGCTGAGCCCCCCAGGCGACAACATGGTCACCTCCCGTGAAGCACGGCTGGCTTGTGGTTATGGAAATAGTTCGGCATTGTTTGAAGCTGAGCTGAGTTGCGTTGTTCTCCCCAGCGAGGGGGGGAGCCTGCTGAGAAATGCCAAGGTTTCCCTTTGCTCCGGGAGAAGCTGACCGGGGCTCGGCGTTTCGTTCCTCTGCGTGCAGACCCTGGGGTCCCACTGCGCTTTCCTGCCCAGCCTGCGCAGCACAGGCACGTGGCTGGCGCTCAGAAGACACACTTTAAATAACCGCACCACAGTGACTCATGCCTTACCCAAGGCAGTCTGGCTGCTGGCGTATAAAGCATGAAAGCCGGTGATCTTTGGAAGAAGAGAGGCTCCTACAGCGAGCAGACATATGGCTCAGTTCCTGGCCAGAAGGCGGGAGGGGTGGAAGCGTTGCTAGATGAGAAGGGTTGGGAGGCTGAGGCTCGCAGGCGCGGAGCGGTGGCCTCCCCACCGCTGCCCAGCTCCGTTCCTCCTGACCTGCTGCCACAGGCGTAGCCCCTTGGCTCTGGAATGTCCCCGAGTCAGCAATTTTCGGAGCTCGGGGAGGTAGGGAAAAGGCATGGAGGAGCAGTGCCCAAGCTTAAGCGTGGCTGACATGGAGGGGGCGTGGAGTGCTCTTTTTGCCCTTTGCACCCTTTGGCCTGTAGCACCGAGGAGGCAAACAAGGATAGGCAGTCCTGATGGCTCCAATGGACCTTCACCACCTCTCCCTCAGGCACTTGTATCGTCCTCCATTTCCCCAGCCCCCAAAGGTCCCAGCACTGCCCTTCTCACCCTGCCTCCCTCTCAAAACTCTCCCCATCCACTCAGCCCCCTTGGCCCCCTCCTTGTACCACCTTCCCTCATCCCATCCCTATCCTCCTCCCACAGACCCGTCCTCCCACGCCTGCCGCTCGCCCCTTCCCAGTTTCTAATCCTCCTGGGGAACTGCTCTGCAACCCCTGTCCTCCTCCACTTCCCGGTGCCATCTCCGCACCCCTCCTCCTACACTGTCTGCGGCCACATCTTCCCCTCTGGCAGTCACCCATCAGGACCTCCTGCAGCATCTCCCCCAGTTCCCCCCACAGCCCTTGGCCCCAGAAGCACCACAGGCAGCTGGGCAGCTCCTGCCTGCTCTCTGCCATCAGCCTGTACCGAGAGGTCAGCCTTCGCCCCCGGGCTGTACCCTGCTGGGTTGCCCCTGCCAGCCAGGCGAGCTGTTTTCCCCAGCCCAGAGGCTGTTTCCAGGGCCCAGGCTCCCGGGAGCTGCTCATCGGCTTTGGCAAGGCAGCGTAAATGCCGCGTCCCTGCCTGTTCCGGGCCCGCAGCGATGCCCGCATGCCTGCCATTATGTAAGGCGCAGTGTGTACGGGCGCTGGGAGGCCTCGGGCTCGATTACGCACCGTGAATGACAGCTGCAAAAATGAGATGGGAACTATTTTTAAATCTCTCCCTCCCTCCTGCCCCCCTCC
>NW_015094506.1:5282312-5286139 GCF_001431845.1 Calidris pugnax | reverse complement strand
CCCCTCTCAACCTCCTCCCTTCTCCAGCTCTTCCCCGCAGCCCCAGCCAGTCTGTGTCCATGTCCAGAGCTGACCCCGTGGTGGGCAGAACTGGTACTGCTGGGCTGTGCCTAACTGGTAGTGCTGGGCATCACCTTGTACTGCCACACAGGGACATGCAGCACCTCGGCACAGGGCTGGTGGGACCTGGAGGACGTGTCCTCTTCCAGCCCCCCTTGCCCATCAACAGTCCCCTGACACCTTCTCCTTCACCTCTCGTGGCCCTCCTTGCCGGTGGGACCCACGCTGCCCTTTTCCTCCCCCCAGCCTCTCCCTGTAACTTTAGAAATGTCATTCCCTCCTCCTTGAGCCGCGGGGTTATCGCAATTCCTCGGAGCAGAGCGGAAGGGATCTCGAGGGGGGGGAAAAAAACCCTCTATCTTCTCAGAAACGTGATACCCCAGGACCACCCTCTCCCTCAGAAAGAGGGCAGGAGACAGATGGTCCGAGCAGGACTGCGTAATGTCTCGTCTCCCACCGAACACTGCCGGCACAGGGACCGGCAGGGGGGAGGCAAGGAGGATGAGGAGCTGGCTAAGAGAGAGGCAGCATCAGTCACAGGGAAAGGAAAGTTGTCAAAATCAGCAGTGTTTTGCACCAGGATGCTGTGAGACAGGCGCCTCTCAAGCCAGAGCAGTGGAAATTGACCGCCTGCATTCTGCCACTTTGCTCTGAATAAACACGCTCAGTTCAAGGCTATTCCCAGCAAAGAATTGTCTGGAGAGACCAACAAGTATGAGCTGCCACTTCACCTGGCATTTTCAGATGCTGGTCTAGACATCCCTCCTCAGGAAGGATGGATCTGACCTACAGCAGATACAGAGCAGGCTTGTGAGTGGCCGCTGTGAGTGTGTGGCTTGTTTAAACCTAAACCAGGAGAGGCTGAGGCTGGGGGAGGACCCATGCATCATAAATACATGCTAGGGCAAAAGTCTAAGTTGTTCTCCTAGAAGCTCATCTGGATCACAAATAAATTTAGACTTAAAATTAGAAAGAAGTTCCTAGCCAGCCATGGTATAAACTTCTGCGACAGCCTGTCAGGCTGGAAGGTGGGCAGAAGCAGCCTAATTTGGAAAGAGATCCAGCCGGCTGGTAGTCACTGCATGGCAGGAGAGGAGGGAGCTCAGAATGAGCCATACACATATCTCAAATAAAGCTTGCAATCATGTCCCCAAGCTGGTCCGCAGAGGGATTTGTACAGAGCTGAAACCTCAGTGTGTTGCACGGTCTTTAAGTTACATGTTATTAATCTTCTGCTTCACGGGTCATCCTAGGTCTTTGAAGAGACAAGGAAGAGGTCACCTCTTTTCCTTCTGGGTTTTTTCAGAAATTCTTTCGTTTCCTTCATCTCCGTAACCTCTCTGGCCAGAGCTAGCCACAGGGTTGGGGTGAGGCAGGGAGGAGGAACGGGGCCACTCCTGCTGCTCTTAGTCATGCTTTGGGTGTGTTGGTTTGCCTTGCTTACAGGCTCAAGACAAAGCCAGCTGTAGGGCCAGGAAGGTATTTCCCTCAGGCTTAGTGTGCTGGGGCAACCTGGGGAGCTAGAGGTGTTGTTCACTGTGTGAAGCATTGCCCTTCTGGGGCTCCTTGGCTGCATTTTCTGAATTGCAGTAGCTCGGGGATGCTTGAGACACCTTTGCTCTCTCCCACTTGCTCTCTCAGCTGTATTTGTGTCTTCAGGCTTCTGTGGAGCTTCACCATGGGAAGTGAGGGGGTGCCTTCAAGCTGAGGTGGTCAGGACGTTCTCTGGATGGTCCCTGTGTGTCTGGGCTTGGGTACCACACCTGCACTATGTGTGTGCAGGTCAGAAGGACAGGAGTCAAAGTCCCAGGCCTACGTTTCCATGTGGCATGGAGCCCACATTACCACACTACTGTGACAAGGTCCTCAGCCTTGTGACCAGTGTGCCAGCTATTTTTGCCTGCTCCGAGTCCTCAGTGCCAGGGACAGCTGGGCACATCCCCAGGCAGAGCTGTCCTGAAGTGAGAGCCTTGATTAGGACAGCAATGAGGTCAGTTCAGGAGACTGTGGAGATCTGTCAGAGCACAGCAGGTTGTTCAGCAGGAGGATTAAGGTTGCCTCCTCCAGCCTCTCATCTCTTAGACTTTACTCCCAGGCCATGACTGTCCCACCTAAACCCCTCAGCTGATCCTTGCTGTTCTCCTCCCACTGCAGAGGTTGCCTGGTTTGCTGTTGGGCTGCAGGGACCAGGAGAGAGCTGTGCCTAGTGCTGGGTTGGAGAAAGGGTTTTGGCACTTGTGGTCTTGGGATGAGGGAGAGCCTCCCTGCCATGAGGCAGGCAACAGGGGCCACAGCACTGCTTCTAGCTGCCTGGCCAGTCAGAAGCCACAGAATCATAGAATACCAGCTTGGAAGGGACCTCAAGTATCATCTAGTCCAACCTTTCTTGACAAAAGCAGGGTCTAGACAAGATGGCCCAGCACCTGTCCAGCTGAATCTTAAAAGTGCCCAACATTGGGGAATCCACCACTTCCCTGGGGAGATTATTCCAGTGGCTGATTGTTCTCATTGTGAAAATTTTCCTCTTGTGTCCAACCAAAATGTCCCCAGAAGTAACTTGTACCCATTATCCCTCCTCTTTTTCATGCGACTACTTGTAAAAAGGGAGTCTCCATCTTCTTTGTAGCCACCCTTTAAACACCAGAACATGATGACAAGGTCTCCCCTGAGCCTTCTTTTCTCGAGGCTGGAAAAACCCAATTCTCACAGCCTTTCCTTATAAGGCAGTTCTTCCCAGTCCTTTGATCATCTCTGTGGCCCTTCTGTGGATCCTCTCCAGACTGTCACAACTTTTTTGCATAGCAGAGATAAAAACTGAACATGGTATTCCAGGTGTGGCCTGACAAGCGCTGAGTAGAGCACAACAATGACTCCTTTGTCTCTGCTGGTGATGCCCTTGTTGATGCAACCCAGCATCCTGCTGGTTTTCTTTGCCTCAGCAGCCTTCAGTTTGCTCGTATGGAGCTTGTTGTCCACCAAGACCCTCCAGTGCCTTTCCACAGAGCTGCTCCCCAGCCAGGTAGATCCCAGCCCGTGCTGCACTCCTGGATTATGATTTCCCGGGTGCAAGACCTTACACTTGTTGAACTTCATAATGTTCTTGTTAGCCCACTCTTCCAGCTTATCCAGGTGGCTTTTCCTTCCAAAGTGTCCACTTCCCCACTCAGTCTGGTATCACCAGCCATCTTTGTCAGGGTATACTTGATCCCATCATCCAAATGACTTATGTAGATATAAAGTGGAGGGCCACGAAGAAAATCAGGGGGCTGGAGCACCTCTCCTGTGAAGACAGGCTGAGAGAGTTGGGGCTGTTCAACCTGGAGAACAGAAGGCTCTGGGGAGACCTTATAGTGGCCTTCCAGTAGTTAAAGAGGGACTACAGGAGAGATGGGGAGGGACTCTTTCCCAGGGAGTGTAGTGATAGGACAAGGGGTAATGGTTTTCAGCTGAAAGAGGGGAGATTTAGATTAGGTATTGGGAAGAAATTCTTTACTGTGAGGGTGGTGAGACACCGGAACAGGTTTCCCGGAGAAGCTGTGGATGCCCCGTCCCTGGAGATGCTCAAGGCCAGGCTGGATGGGGCTTTGAGCATCCCGGTGCAGGGAGGAGTCCCTGCCCATGGCGGGGGGTTGGAATTGTCCATCGCCCGGGGCCATTCCCCGCCGCTGGAAGAGCCGGCGCCGCGCGGTGGGCGCTGCCGCAGCGCCCCCTGGCGGTGGCTTTTGGCAGGGCGCGGCCCAGCCGCCATTTGGGGCGCCGCGGGGGGG
>NW_015094506.1:5260726-5282302 GCF_001431845.1 Calidris pugnax | reverse complement strand
GCTGGGTGGGGGTGCTGCCTGTGCCAGCCTGCCTGATGCCCGGGGGCCCCGGGGAGCGGGCACCGGCACAGCGCGGGTCGGTGTGTCCTGGCTGTGGAGCCACCGCAGGTTCCTCCACAGCTGGGTGCAAGGGATGGAGGCGAGGATTAACCGGGAGAGAAAGGCAAAGGATTTGAAACGCCTCCCTTTCCCCACGAGCAGCCCTGCCTGTGGCACCCACCTACCCTGAAGGTGCCAGTGATGATGGGCATGGGAAGCGCTGTGCCCCTCCGTGACCTGCAGCAAGGAGACACGCCACCGTGACGTGGCTGCACAGACAGGGGCGACGGTTCCCAGCTCCTGCAGCCACCCAGGGATGTGCTGATCCCCCAGAACTCAAGGCAGCATAAACACAATTTTTCCTGCAAACATGTAGGGACTGCAAATGTCCGAAACCTCCGGCAGCGCTGCTCAAACGGGCGCCCCGGCCGGCCATCTGCTCCCCACACACCGGGGATATCCTGCCTGGTTCACTGGCCCAGCCCCAGGGCACAGGCTGGTGCCTTGGCCACCCTGTGGGGCTGTGCAGAGCCCTCCTCTCCCCAGGCCTAAGCTCTGATGGAGACTGGCTTTCTGTCCGCCTGACAGGCTGCCCTCCCACCCACCCCCCAAAATGGTGGCACACCACAACCAACATGATGTTCATCTCTTCTCAGGAGCCATCCTGCATCAGCGGGCCTTGGTAGCGCAAAGAGTAGCGAGATCTCCTTGTGGCAAAGCTACTTGTAGGTCATGTGTCCCCAGCTCTGCCACATTCTGGTGGGTCTCATGCTACACGAGGCAGTGATCGTACGTGACAGCTCCTAGTTGCTGAGAAGGGGATGAGCAGCAAGCCCCCAAACCTCACATCCTGCAGTAGGCCTGCAATCTTGTAGCTTGGTGAAGCCAGCCTTACCTTCAGGATGAGATGGATTTGGAAATGGCACCTTTTCCTGGGCTGCAGCAACGTCCTGAGCAGGAGCAGGGGACCGGAGCACTCATTGCTAGCTGGATTGAGGCAGTAAGTGAGTCTAGGAGAATGTGAGGAGGCTACTTCTCCTCGAATTATGTATTTTACATTTATAGATAGCACATAAAGCCTTAGGAGCAAACAAGCAGCCAGCAGGATAAAACAAATGCATGACAAAGACTGAAGCTGGCTGAAACAGCTGCTGTTTGGGAGCCACAGGCAACCATCTCAAGCACGAGTGGGTTGAGAAGCACAAAGTCTAGAGTGGGGCAATGCAGGGGCATAGCCTATTCCCACCACACTGCCACCGTGGAACACAGATACGGATCTGACTCAAAGGCTTGCTGCTCTGGAGCTCAATCAGGGCTGCAGTGGTGAGCCTGCTCTTGCAAGGTGGAAGCAAATGCCATGATTAAAGCGTTCAAGAGCCAGGTTTGACCATAAACTTGTGGTCAAGCACAAGAGGGAAGAGGTACTTGAACTCACCTCTTGCCACGTCTGGAATACTGGCAGCACCTTTCCTCTACTCCACCTAGCTACCTCTCAACCCAGACTCTTCTGCCTTCTCCCCTTTCCAGAGGGGAGGAAGGCTGGTTCCGTGTTGCCCTTTTGCAATTATCTAAACCACTAACTTCTGGCTGACTCCTCATGCTCAGTTTGATCCTGGTTTCCTGCCACTGCCCTCTGACTCCTTAGAAGCTTGTTCACATCTCACATAGAACGCCATTCCTACCTCCCCTCCCAGCATCACAGGCTGGACATCTGGGGCAGGTCAGAAGAGAGCCTTTAACTCCAAGGCCTCTATGCAACTGCATCTCTAGCCCCTCTGTGTCCTCTTCTTCCAGGACAAGAGAGGGGCTCCAGTGTCCTACTACAGGTAGAGGCTGTGCTGTCTGGTGGCTCTGGTACAGACGCAGGGTCTCCAGCAATGTTTCAGCCATATTCATGAGCAGGGACTCCCACCCCATGGCAGGTTCTGCTGCTTCCCCAGGCACACAGTGGGCTGCCTCCCAGCTTTGCACATCAGCAGAGAAGGCATCAGCCTGCTCTTCAGTTGCCTCCATTCCTTCTTGCTTGAACAGTCACACAGGGCCACAATGCCATGGGACGCCTGAAGGGGAATTCAGTAGCACGTGGAAGCTGAAACCACTTTTGCAAACGTGGCCACCCCACACATTTAGCCTCCCAAAGCCCAGCAGTCTCCCCAGCCCTAAGAGAATTGTATCATTGGAATGCCACATAAGACACTTAAAATATTTTCTCAACGGCCATGTCTGGCCACAACCGACAGCAAGCAAAAACCCAGAAGGGCTTGATGGGTGCAGCTCTTGCACATTTCCCCACCAAGTCATTCCAGTTTCCACTACAAAGCACTAAAAACCAAACAGGAGCCAGATCCTTTCCCTACCCCTCTGTGGATCTGGTGTAGCCGGGAGGAGAAAAAACAAGCACTTGAAGTCCTGAGGTCAGCAGATCCCTCCCCAACACACAACAGGAAGGAGGTTGAGTAAGAGGTTGCCATTTTTTCCATTGCCATCTTTCCGATCACTAATGGCTGCAAATGGGAGAACTTCCTGAAGGGAACTGTAATAGAATGTGCAGAGTTAGCACGTTTATAAACTTGTTCCACACCCATCCCAGAGAACATGCAACCTCCCTGAAAAGAAGGCGCTGGATAAAAAAACCTTCACACTGCTGCCAGCTGCCATCACAACAGAGAAAAGATACCAAATATCATCCATGGATTCTATGTTAAGGCTGCGTTACACCTGAAGGATACATCCAACACGTCCTTGTATCCACTCACTTTCTACTGCAATTCCTTATTTTGGCCATCTCAAGTCCTTGGCTTTCAGGTACATAGTACAGGTCAGGACTCTCCCTCTAAATAGGTCAGGTTTTAGCTTTTATACACAAATTGCTATGGCTCTGGAAGATATAGCCTGAGAAAAATGACTAACTGACACAATTTCTTCCTTCTGCAAAAACATATGGATATATTTCCTAATCCTCTATGGCAGGTTGCAGGTAGTCATCTTCTTACATACGTTTCAAAATTGTACTGCTGAATGACGAGATGCCAACCCAGTCTTCATAGACCTTCTAGTGCCTGGAGTGGATACCTCTTCCCTCCCTCCGGTATCAGGAAACGGTCACTGAGTGTTCATGTTGATGAGAGCCCTCCCTGCAGAGTCGGACCAGAAATCCTATCTTCCCCTTTTCCTCCTGTTCAGAATTTTATTTCCTTCCTACCACCCCCCCGTCAACAATCATGCAAGATACATTTTACAAAAGCAAAGAACCAACAACCTCTGCCTTACTGCAGTTTCTAGATATGCTAAAATATTCCAGCTATACTAAAATACCAGTGATCTCATTTTCCTCCAGAGCATGCGCCTTGGGTAGAAATAGCATGGACTGTAAGCAGCCAAGGAAAGTGAACACGTCCTTTTCTGGATCAGCAGCTGTGATTGTATAGAAGATGTAAATTTCTTACCAGATGGATCTTCACCTACCAGCTGTTGAAAAAAAAACACAACAAAACAACCGCGAAACAAAACAAAACCAAAAAAAACCCAAAACAAACAAAAAACCCAACCCACCTACCATGGTTTAGGTCAAAAAATGGAAAGGAATAGAGAAAGCTGTCCTCATGGTCCAAACTTATTTCCTCTGAACTCTGCTTCTTTCCATGAAAGAAAGAAAACTAAATTCTGATTGCTTTGTGGTGGTTCTCAGCCCCAAAGTAACAAACAAAGGAAGGTTCAAGCGTATGTAGCTTAATACTAGTTGTCAGGATTTCTCCCTCTACAGAAGCGCTTAACCTAGAGTGACTATGCAAAGGCACAGGACAAGAGGACAAATGCAAAAACCTTGCAAAGTTTTTGAAATCAATTAAAATTGATTTCCAGAATATAAAAGCAGGGAACTGTATACTGTGACCAGCACACCTATTAGTTAATACATGGGAAATTCACAGCAAGAGCCTAAATCCTAAAAGGTGATCGGCTGCTTTAGTGTCTACTGACTTCAATGCAAATTGCAGGTGCAAGGCTGGCAGTTGAGGTGGACAGCAGACAGCAGGCTTCTCTAGAGAACAAAATTACTGGATCTCAGCATAGTGGAATATACGTTTTATTTCTTAAAAAGGAAGGGTACTAACAGAATTTAATACAGTCAAAATTTTACATTTTAAACAAAAGCTTTTCTTTTTTTCTTAAAAACCAGTTACGAGCAGAGAGGTGAGAGGATTTAAACTACTCACAAAATCCAAGCTGAAGACTTTGAGAATTCAAATCTGTGGTTTATACATTTAAAAAAGTGTAATAAATGGAAATATAAAATAATACCAACTCTGCAACAGTGAAATGCCCTTTCCTCATTAGATTGCTGTTTAAGCACCTTTATTTTTACCCATCAGCTGCCAGGAGCGTGTAGGTTTATGTACAAAATAAGCAGTTTGGGACAAAAGACTCATATATAAATTAAAACCATTTATGGCAATACAGTTTTACCCAGCTGCTTTACAATCTTTTTTATTATCTCTTTCATTTCTATAGAATCTTTCAGTCAGGATGATCTCAAATGCACTTGATGAACTGCTTCAAAAAGCAGCTACATTTACAGGAATTATATAGACAACCTCAAGGAGTAGATATCCAAGAGATTAAACAATTTAACACACAGTAAAATTAAGATCAGATTTATATCTTATATAAATACCATGCAGATCTATCATCCATCCCACTGAATGAATGGGACAGATCAGTGTCACATCTGAAGCCAAAAAAATACTTTTATCCAAGAGGCAACAGAATTTCAGGCCAAATATAGCAGATAGGATTTCCCTCAAACTATTTATTTAAAAACTATACGTCTCTGAAAAAGCTTCACAGGAACAGAGTTTTCTGAATAACTTGCACATATGCTTAGCTGTTTCATAGCTATTTTACAGCCTAAAGACACTGAGAGGGGAGGAAAAAAAAGAAGGAAAAAAAAAAAAGCCACCATCTCTGCCTACTACAAAAACTGTTGTGGCTTTGTCCTTTATGGAACACTGCAGCTGTTACCAGAGAGGAGACTGCTCCAGTACGGCATTAAAGACAAAGAATCGTGGCTGGAAAAAGCATCATCACAGGCTAATCTCTTTAGATGAGGCCTGATGGTTCCATCTCACCACCTCCTCAAAACACCCAAGTGTTCATATTTCTTAGCACACTGCTTATGATTCTCACTCCACGGTTTTTTGTTTGGTTTTTTTTTGTGTTTTTTTCTTTTAACACAAGATAGAAAGGGTCATGAAAGCTGATGAAAGTTCCAGCTGTGCGGTAACCAGTGAATATGTACTCAGCAAAACCTTAAGTCATTAATCACTTTCTCTCTCTCTCCACAGCACAACAGGATACCTGTGTCATCTATGTACATAACAGAACTAATAAAAGCTGTTAAGACTATCTAGGTTACAAATGAGCTTCCGTAACAGTCACTCACTGTTTCATTGCAACTTGCTGCAGTCTGGCTGAAGGGTGGAGACAGATCTGTTTGAGCCAAAAGAAAGAATAGTTTAAAAAAAAAACAACCCACCAACCAACCTTTAGTTCTAGGCTTTATGAGTAATTAAATATCACTACGTTCCAAATGCTACTCACAAACAACAGATCATCTGTCCAGCTAATGGGATGGAAGAGTACAATTATGAATGTTATCAGTGACTACTGTTAAAGACTGGAAAAGAATCAATTCCCCCAAATTCTCAGTTTCTCTGCTTAAGTAGCTCATTATTACTTTTAAAACATTTTTTGTTGATAGAAAGCATCACAACTAGACTAGAATTCCACAACATCAATCTTTGTTTTGATTTCTGTAGTTCTCTAGGAAAAAAATAACCCCAAATCAAGCTACATGAAGCATTAACAATATTCAGATATTACAATGGAAGCACTTATTTATTACTTCATAGAACAGATTAGTTTTAAAAGTGTATTTACATGTTCTAAGTTATACAAAATACAGTATTCCAATAATTCATTTTAATCACCATATTTCAGACAACTTCACATAGAAGTGCAGAGGATGCATTCATCCAGGATCCTGGCCAGTAGCAAGCGGTCACCCGCAGCGTTGACAGATGAGAGCTGCTATTGTGCCCCGTCAGGAAAACAAATCCCACCGTACCTTCTCACCGAGACATAACTGCAGATCTAAGAAAACATTCAGGCAGGTACACGAGCAAAGTTTGTTGAGACCCACAGACCAAAATCACATGCCTTAGTTTACTAGATGTATGTGAAGTACATTTTTTGTTGTTGTTTTTACAGATGTTCTACAGCAAAGGGCTTCTGCTCATGCCTTACTTGGGAAAATGAATTAACAAGGGGTTTGGCTATGTAACAGGCACCCAAATTACATTGAATATCAACAGCCTTATAACTACAACCAATGGCGTGTTAAGGACACAATTCTGCAGTTGACTGCCTGGGCAGAGCTTCACATTCAAGGACAGATCCTGTGAAGTCCACATGGTTCTCTACAGATACAGGGCCCATCCCATGCAGAAGTGACAGCAGAATCGAGGCCTTGAAATATTGGGGCCTCAGGTAGTAATTTCCTCACAACACAGCACCATCGGTTCACATGGGTAGGTCAAGTCCCAGCACAACAGTGCACTTAGTTAAAGCAACAGCTATTTTTTTCACGCCTTTCTGCAGTAACTCTCCTCCTTATCTTTATATTCCTCTCACTTTCTTCTGGACTGTGGAAATGACATAAAGAAAAGGAGATTCCCCAAACCTAAACAAGTATGTATCTTCTGTACGATGCTAAACCGAGGGGATCCAAATTGGCCTAAAATTGTCAACACTGAGGTTTCAGTTTTAGTAATCTTGCTCAGGTCAGACTTGCATTACTCTTCTCTTCCTCCTTGCATTCTGTACTCTCCTTGCCAAGTACCTATGTCTATCAATGCATGTATCTTCCTCAAAGGATTCCTTTTCTCCTATAGCTGCCTGAACTTTAAAAAGTTTGTGTTCCAGAAGTGACTCATTAGGGGATAGCATACTATCAAACTAACAAATTATATTCTGTATGGCAAATCTGCATTATGATGAATTAAATCATTGTAATTTCTCAATTAGCGTTACGTTAGCATCTCCACAGAAGTTTAGGTAAGCCTATTCTCTCTACCTTTTTCCTAGTCTCTCATTGTGAGTTTATCTATCTTGACCATGTTACAGTGGAAGATATACAGATCAGAGTAATTAGCTGATCATCTAGAAAGCCAGCCAGTGCCTTGCCGTGCTGCAAAGGCAAAACACTAGCATTAACAAATGATTTCACTGTTTATGGATTTAGACATCGGTTGCCAAAAAGATGAGATTTATGCATTAAAACAAACTTGCATTTCTCATCTTGTGCTTAGCAGCTAAAACCCTAAGGGTGAACAAAAGCCTATCTGGATTTTGCAAAGGTCCAAGATACCTCCACTCTCACTAAAAATGAAGGCATCTGATCACAAGGAAAAAAGCCACATTATGCTGAGGAGGCTTACAAGGCTGAAGAAGCAATATTATCTCCTGTACAAGTCCATTATTTCTGCTGTCTACACAAAAATATTTTTCCACACAAGTGGTTTTATTACAGTATTCCCAAAGCTGCTGGCCTTCCACTGCACCTCCCAACTTGAAATGAATTTGGTACAATTAGTAGCAGTGTTGCAAATAATTGCAAAGTGATTTCTACAGCTAGAACACCTTGGCTTTTCCAACAGGACAGTAGGGAAATGGAGAATTGTCAGAAAAGACATAAAATGTTACTAGAATCATAGATTTTTGGAAACATTTCTTGTCCCAGGAAAAAGAAAAAAAGCAGAATTCAGATTATCTGAATATCAAAACTGTCACTAACTGTGAAAATGAACAAGTGATAGGACCAGTTTACCAACATTACACCTGCAACATGTGATACATCCACCTGATCCCAGCACAGAATGCTTCAGAGAAAAGCAAAGACACCCATGACTCCAGTGCTTGCTAAAACTTTATGGTAACTATGTGAGAGTAAAGAGTTTTTCCTGTGGGAGTTAATGAGATCTTTGTTACTGGCTTCAGTGGGAGCAGATCTTGGCAAGAGGTGACAGATTAAGCTTCTAGGGAATTTTTAAATGCAAAACTGCACGATTGTAAGAGATATAACTATCTGTAGATTAGAAGACCATGTATGAAAGCAATACTGTATTAAATGTTGCGTCTGTTTCTCCTGCAGAGTAAGACAACACTCATTGCCCACAGATCTCATCAACAGTTTATGTATTTTCCAAGTTAGGACTGTGAAATGGCCATTTGGTGTCAATCCATTTTCTTATGAACATACAGCTGTGTCAGAAACTGCTCCTTTTACTGGCAATCCCCGCAGTGATGCTGAGAAGTGCACCCCCTTTACTCTCTCCCCTTGGAGATGGTCCCTTTATGGCTGGAATGGGGTACTTTGCCATCAAGCACACTTACAGCCTCTACAGAGAGGCTGTAGGTTAGAGTTAGGTTCCAAGGTTAGAGAACTTCAGACTCTAACAGTGCCATGTTCAAATTGAGCTAAAAGAATATTAGACTTCTTATGACCACTATAAAAATGTACCCAAGTTATCACTTACGGACAGGATTGTCACCCTCGTCAAAGAAACAAGATTACATAGTTAGGTTTTTTTGAGAGGAGCAGAGTGCTCTGAAGCAGTAAGCTTAACTTCCTGAGACTGCAAAAACTGAGACAGGAATTCAGCATTGCACAGAATTTTTTGTCTGGCAATACCTATGCTCCTTAAAATAGTTACCACCTTCTCATCTATCTTTGATGATGTTTCTTCTTAAGAAAAAAAATTTCTCCAACTGCAAAAGTTAAGCCACGCTCACCCTGAAGTGCGATTTTCCAGTTTTGCAACCCGTAGGCACGTGAATCACAGAATGTGCAAATTTGCACTGTCCTACAGGGAAGCACGAGAGTTTGCTAACAGTCTTCTCTGAAAGAAAGATCTAATGAACATTCACTGTTAGTTTCCATTGTGTTAGCTTTTAATACCAACGCGAAAAGCTAACAGAATTGCACCTACTATTCTCACTGACTGAATATTCTGCTGTTAAAATAGCATGACATACTGCAAAATCAAATCCTGTATACAATATTGAAGTATTTAGAAGATATGCCTAAAGCAGTAAGACAGCAAGACCCAAATGGAGGACTAGCAGCTCCTAGCCCAGCTACAATACCCTTTAGCTTTGTGATTTAAACAGGAAGCATGACTTCCAAGAACAGCCATTCAGAGCTAACTGAAAATTTAGAAATGATAAATGCAGAAAGAGCTGCTACATTTACATGCTGTCAGGGTTGTTTGTTTTGTTTGGTTTTGTTTTTTAAATCCATGGTTTTGCCTTTATCACCAAAATAAAACAAACAAAAAAAGCAGTACATACCAAAAATATCAGTCAAAAGCAGGAATACTTGATACAGATAGAGATATACACTGACATTTCAGCAACGTGTAGCTAAAGTATTCATCTATTGGAAGATAATACCCCAAGATTCTCTCAGAGCTTTAGAATCACGAATTATAATAATACACTAGTAAGTATACTTTTGTAATGAGAAAAAAAAAATGTTAAAAGCAGTTTCTTGACTTCAGAACATGGTCCATTCAAAATAATAGGTCAATAACTGCATTTAATGTATGTGGTCTTTACAAAGTTTATGCCTTAAAAAAAAAAAAAAGTGGTTATGAATTCTGAGTTCTGAGATTTTTTCTTAATTTTTTTTTTTTTTTTTTTTAAATGAACATTAGCTGCTGCTTTGCACCTTTTTCTCTTTGCCTTTCTGCTCTGAAATTAAGGGTGTAATCTCTTGGGTAAACACAGCGTCAAAATACTTGTTCAACATGATAGTGTTGAGCCTTGCTGGTAACTAGATGTGCCTCATCATTTTGGCACTTGTGCTTCTGAAAGCTTTCAAGATATTTCTTGAGGTGGATGCTGTTTATCAATCTCCAGCCATGAAGACGCTGAACATCTTTCACTCCTGTCTTACAAGCTCCATTATAACTACAAGCATGGCCCAGAATTTAGGTACTCCTTCTTCCTACACAAATTTAGCTCTTAAGCCTCCTCAATATAAGAGTAGATTCTTGTTATGCTGATGAAACTCTTACAAAGGAACTTCCACCTACTTCCTCCATCTTCTACACACAATAAACATCCCCGGAATCTGTCCAGGCTTTCAGCTACTCTCCCACACCAGCACAAGGGTCTCGATCCTTAAGCTGCCCATTGTAACTGTGGGAAATCACTGGCTGTTTCACTTTTATGAAACAGATGAACAAACTACTCTTTCGCCTCCACAGTTCTCGCGTAGTCAAGAGACAGAAAGTTGTATTATGGCAGCTAATAGCCATTGTTTTGCTGGAGCTGATAGTCATTTGGTAGTTTCAGGCTGCCAAAAGACAGGAGGATCAGCAGCTCAGACTAGCACCTTTTCCATGATTGCTAAATCGTTAACAGAAGAATAGATCTTGTTTCAGCAAGACACCATAAAAGAAAGCAAGCCTGACAAAAGAGACAAAGGAAAAGGCAGGTTACAGCAGTACAGCTGCGGAGCAGGAAAGCAACCAGAGTGCTTTTACTATCACATGGGTCATTTGATAGAGGTTTATTACTACTCTTTCTATGGCAAACTGTGGTGCCTTCTGGACTGTTCCAATACATCTGCTGTACTTTTCTGCACTGGAAGTCTCACTGCTGTTGTCCTGGTGTCTTTAATTCTGCACCCACAGTAGTCCACAAGATGCTACACTGTACCAGAAGCGAGTCGCAGTATTAAATAAAATTCATTCTACTGCAGGGAAAAAACGAGTCTTAAAACACAGCAGTTCTTAATATATACACTTTCATTTAAAACTCCCTATTTTCTTCCACTTGAGTGCCAAAACAAAGAGTCACTATTCACACAGGCTGTCAACAGACTTTGAGACATGAACTTTGAGTGTCTTGACAAAACCCCAATAAGTAAGCTTATTGTAGTTCATAGTTACAGTGAGAAAGACAGATAAGAAAGCCATATACAGAATTAAGGAGACTTTGCACTTTTCATCATGCCCAGCCCTGGGTAGTTCAGATGGGGTACTTGCAGGCAAGCAGGCAGGCAGGGTCATCGTCAGTTGTTTGTGTTGGGACACCTCATAGATTTCACTGCTCACTCTGAAGACTGGCGATTCATGTGTGCTTTTTAGTTTCTTTGTTTTTAAAAGTCTTTAAAGTTGCATCACTCGGAATCAGATAAGTCACTTTAAACAAAGCAAAGTGTTAAGTGTGACAATTTATTTATAACATACTTCCCACCATCACCACCACACACCACCCTGTGAAAGAAAAACCCCTGCTGAAAGGGTGACAATTTTTAGTATGTTTGAAAGAAATTAGACCAACGCTGCATGAAGAGCCACTCTAGTCAAATTAAGAGCATAACAGAGGGGGAGATAATTCAAAGCATATGTTTACTTTACGCATTCCAAATTAGCCTGCTTCTCCACTTTCTTAAGAAGTCAACACACAATTGGTCTAAACTCATATCAATTTTCACATTATGTTTAAAAGACAAGCTAGGCAAGAAGTCTTTAGTATAGAAAAGGAATCCCAATGCTTTTTTAATAAACTTTTCAGATTTCAGTAGTGGAACTGGAAACTAGCTTAAACATCTTCAATCCCACATTTACTCCCTAATATAAATATTAGCCCAAAAAGTGTAGCCTAAGAGCTCTGACACAGACACCATCTTAAGATAGTTTCTCTCGTTAAGAGGACTTCTAGACATATTTCTGTTAAAGTTTCTGGTTCTTGCAGTTGTAGGTCACATAGAAGGTCCCACCATCACACGTAACATATTTTTCTTTTAACACCACGTACTGTTGAAGCAGCGCTTGGTGCTGAGAATGGTTTACTTCCAAGAGGGCAAGTCTTGTGTGCTAATTTTGTAACAGGAAACATGCTGGAGAGAGAACCAGCAGGCATGGAGAGACCAGATATGCTGCTACCCAGGAGATAGTGAGGTAAACTGTTCATGTTTAGAGTGGGTGTAGCTTGTTCCATAGAGTGTTCATGAGGCAAAGGATCAAAACTCTTTCTCAAGCTCTTGTACAACAGGTAAGGTGCAATAAAGTAACAGTGGCTTGTTTGTTTCTTAAAAAAAAAAAAAAACAACCCTTCTTCCAAAGCATAAGGTACTGGCAATTCCCTAACAGATGGGACTCAAGGTTCAGCCTAATGAGCCAGACCTCTTTTCCTAAATCTCCCTTACTTCTCAGTTAAGTGAGACATGCTGCTTTATCAGCAGTTCAGGAGGGAAGTCCCTCTCAGGAAAACAAAGGGAGGAGCGGTGGTAGAAATACAGCCTAAAAGCCACAGCAAATTATTTTGTCCATATGCATAAAGCAAGAGATCCCCCTTCTGTTCTCTCTCCTTGGTGTCTGGAAGTTATCCAGGATTAGAACCTACCATGATGTTTGAGCAGTATTTTAATCAACACTGCACTGACTCTGGTCTGCGTAACACTCGTGCATTAACCTTGAGACACCTCAGTTTTTACAGGAGATTGATTATTTTTCTTTCTTTCTGTCCTAAAGGTTCCCTTATTCCTCTTCAACAGGAACAGGGATCTATACAACAGGTACTTCCTAGTGCCTCTGAATGGGAAACAATTTCATGATGCTGCCCAGCAACATCTACTTACACCTTAAAATTATGTTTTACAATTTGAATGGGAGGGGTGGGTGGGGTGGAGAGGGAGAAAAAAGCAGGAGTTTAGAAAGAAAAAAAAAAAAAAAAAAACAACCAAGGAGAGTCTCCTAGGCTCTTTCTCCACTTAAAATGGAGATTAGAACAGATAGCAAAACCCCTGTCCAATCAGAAGCAATCCACATCAATTCCTCCAGACAGGTGAATCTGTTCCATTGTACCACATCAGAAGATGCTCTATCAGTGTTAAAAACATAGTTGTAAATATGGACATTAAGATTTTGGGCAACGCAATGATCAGGAAAGGGCCTGAACAAGTAGTGCCAACAGAAACAGGGTTTGAGTTGGTTTGTTTTTTTGTGTAGATGCAAAATGGCAAAGCCTCCACAAACTTTATTTCTGGGCGTCTCTACAGAAGGCAGAGAAGTCTAAGAGCCTAAAACAAGGAGCCCTAACAAGGAAAAGGGGTGTGCTTACAAGGGTCCGTATCTGGTCTCGTATTTAGAAACAATGTTCTTGCATCGTCCCACTTCTTTGCGCAGCTCTGCAACCTCCGTCCTCAGGGCCGTGTTCTCTTTCTCAAGAAAGGCTGCCCGAATTGTGATCTGATTCTCCTTTAATCGCCGAGCATCACGGGAACGCTTTGCTGCCACATTGTTCTTCTTTCGCCTTGTCCAGTATTTTTCGTCCTAAGCAAAAAAAGAAAAAAGGGGGAAAAAAAAAAAGAAAAAAGAAGAGCTGCCAACCTGACAACTACATCAAATAGACACCTCTTCATTCTATGACGACATTCATACTGACTGCTATATTGAAGAATCTCCTTCACTGGTTTGCAGAGCTCAGACACTAAAATGAAAGCAACACAGTACCATAAGATTTCAGCCTTACTTGAGTGTTGTTTCAGGATAAACCAAGTTAGAACTAGGGAGATCAAAAGACTTGGCTACTAAGAAGGTGTCCAACCGAAATGCTCCCTTTACTTGGTTTCAGTTAGTGAATGAACTTCCACAGAAAGCAACCTGTTCTGTTGTCTGGGCTGCTTAAAGCCAGATCAGACATAGTGCAGGGCAAACGCATACAGTGGCCTTCAAAACTGCAGTTGATGAGGATGTGACTTGATAATTCTTCTAATTTCTGTGTATAGCATGAGAAGTTGCTCCTGCCCAGTAATTATCTCATGATACCAAACCAGCAAGAACAGCAGTTGACTTGCCTATTCTATTTTTGGCACTGCTTCTGCCCAATCACACAGGTATAGTTTTATGCGTCAAAATGTTCGGGCAAAGAGTCAGGAACTTTGATCAAGGCCTAGAAGTTTGCAGCAATAAATCTGTTACCTTTTGCTCATCTGGGACAAAAACCTTCTTGGCTTTTTTAATCATTGGTTGTGGTTTCAGGTCCTCTTCAGTAAACTTGTGCTTGCGAGGATTGAAGAGCTCACCACCAGGCACACTGGACAGCACTAAATCAGCAGGGTCGGGGTTAAAATTCACCTCAACTTCTACGCAGTCAGGATCAATGGGGCTGGGAGTATTTCTCTCATTTTGTGGTGGGGACTCTGGCAACAACAGGAGAAGTTACACTACATTCAGCAGGATGAAGAGAATTAACCAAGAAGCCAACTTGGGTATTTCTATTTACTGCCCTACTGTGGACAGTATTTAATAGTATTATTTGGTATTTCCCTAAAGTGTGCTTGGTGCTGTACAGCTGCTGGTACAGAGAGAAACTACACAGTCCAGTTTGTAACACAAACTCTAGGAACACATACCAGACTAACAGACATGAGTAGACAGATGCAGGACAAGAGTTAATACTTCCTTGGCAGAAACTTCATGCTTTGCACACTTAAGCAGTGCCTTCCGCAGCAATAAGTAGTGAGAAACTTGTATCAGCCTGAGTTTTGTGCCATATAAAGCCTTATGGAAACAAACCTGCCCAAAGACCCAGGTCCCTGGGTCCTTCAAAGAACAGACGTTTGTATTTCCAAACAAAGGACTAAATAAAGGTGGATTTGTTACAAATGCAACAGTATTCTACTACTTTGGCACATGGAAACAAATGTCCCAATAGATTATCTGACACCATTCGTGTTCATATAAACTCTGTCATATTAACCTATTGTTTACATACTTAATACATATGAATTGTAAATGTCAGTGCAATTTTTAGTAGTGACCAATGACTAGTTTTTTTCATATACTACCTAGAAAAAAGACACACCCTATGTCTCATTGAAGTTGTTCCATATTTTGCTTTTCTCTCACAGATTCACAGAAGAGGCCCTGAGCAAAATGCTTTCTGTGAAGTCTGATCATAAATAGTACCATGAAAATTTGGTGGCTATCATGTTTAAACTCCAAATCTAGGGCGAACTGACCTAAATTCTTTAATAGAGAAGAACTCCATATTACAAAGAGTAGAAGTTTTCTAGTACCATTTAAGTAGAATTTTGTTTCTTTGTTCCTCCATTCTCACTTCAAAGCACCACAGAACATCAAACTGCATCATTAACACACCTTTTCCAAGTGTCTGTTCTCACATTTCACAGGCGAGCAAGAAAAGATTGCTTCATTGTTTTTCTATTAAGCATTGTTATTTGAGGTACATTAAGTTAGCATAAATTCACCCAAGCAGACTAAGCCACCAAGGTAGCACAAATGACTTGTCACAAACTATCAAATCTGTTGTAAAATAACCTGAGAAACTATTTTCTCAACATGTCCAGCTTCTCACTCGATAAGCAATATCAAGAAAGCAAATACTTTATGTTGGTGTTTCAGCTCTCCTCATTTCAAAAGAGAAGCAGACTGCACACTGAGACACACTCATTCATTTTTTCCAGGAGGGGGAGAGGGAAGAAAAGAAGGGAAGAAAAGAATCTTCATGACACAAGGACTAAGGCCCTACGCTGAGCATGTTTGTGCTACTTAACCTGCCACAGCTAATGCTGACAGGTTAGCGTGTCTCCTCTTTGATCTAAACAGGCACCTTTTAATACCAGAACAACAAAAGCCTCTCAGAGTCCCGTATTATTCCATCTACCTGTGCTGGAAGCTGCTTCAGATTGCTGGTAAACTGCAGTGGAAGAGGATGATGCAGGAGAACCAGTGGAAGCACTGGCAGACTCCTTGCCTTCCAGCTCAGCCACAGGCAAGAGCGGATTCTGGTTCAAATCCAGGTGAGTAGGGCTGGAAGGAATTCCATTCTCCAGCAGGAACTCATCCAGATCCATGTACTCCAGGTGGAAAGACTCGCCATCATAAGGAATAGTTTTGTCCCAAATGGGCGGCATAAGGGAAGCCGAGACTGCCATAGTGCTGGCAGCTGCTGCCTCATCTTCCTCAAGCTTTATCTTCTCCTTCTCTTTATCTGAAAGATACAAGTAGGTCACTGTACAAGCTGCAACAAATGAAAGACTCAAGGTTTAAGAGTCTAACAAAATCCCCATGAAAGGAAATTCAGTAAGCTGTATTTCTGCCTCATGACATGATCTGAAAAATCAGATGTTGAAAGGCAACATTGATTCATTCAGTATGGAATGCTCTGACCCCCTGTGATGGCCAGACCACAGACATTTAAGTAGCCTTGAAGACCAGCATCTTTGCTGTGATAACTTACCAAAGCGTGATACAATACCGCATGTAGCTTATTGTTAAATAGTCACTGCAAAATAGCCTGGCTCATCTTGGAAGACAGCAAAAGTGAGTGTCCATAAGGAGGATTACATGGGAAGCCATTAAGAAAACTCCAAGGAAGCAGAGTAGTTTATTCTATGCACAAAGAAAGAAGGTGCAGAAGAGTAATCTAGATACAAACAAGAAAGGAATATAGATTTTCAGATTACATTTGAAAATTAGTCAAAAAGGTCCACAGGACACCAGAGACCTGGACGTCTATTGTTCAGTATTTTAGAAGCAGTTATTTCTGAAATGACTCAGCATGTCCACACAGAGCAATAGCTCCAAATGCTGCTCACTATAGATAGCTCAGAGTACCTACACACAATTTGCACTCTTTGGGGAGATGTCTAATAAGGCATACTCCCACACCCCACCCCCAAGCCACAAAAGACTGATGAAATTTTCTCCATCTACTATGCTACAGTGCACATATTACAGAAAAATGGCTGTTTCTATGTTCCCCATAGCTACTGAATCTTAACAATTGTCTGGGACAGAATCCAAGCAGAAAAGTCAAGTTATGGAATAATTACATAATTTAAGAGATAAAAATAAGCTGGCAGATGAGAAAAAAAAAAGAATCCAAATCATTTTCCTGATCCAGTTCTCCATGTAGACATGCAGTTCTACCAGCACTGAAGGAGGCATTGCAGAAGCAGTGCCAGTACTGCCAGCATTGAGCCAGCACTGCTGTCAAAAGGAACAGTCACCAGTTGTATCCTAACCAACTGCAAATTGGGTCTTTCCAAGGAAGCTGACAAATATTCAGTTCAATGGAACAAGGACTCCAGGGACACAGGGACCAGTATTGACACAGGTTAGCCCAATAAAATGCACAAATGTTTGGTATTAAGGTTTTCTAGACTGGCTACAATATGCTAAAGGAGTATTTTTCTTTATCGGGGGTGGGAGTGGGGGTGAAACTCTGCTCTAAATCAGAAAAGCCTATTTATATAAAACCTATTCTGATAGAACTGGCATTCCTTCCGCTCTTGCCTTAGCTGGTGAGGAACTGGGACTGAAAGAGCTTTTTATGGCTTAAAGAACAGTGCTGCCACATGAAATAAATTATCATTTTAATCTACCGTGTTCTGAACATCTTATACAAAAGGAGATATCTATTTTAAACTAAACAGCTAAGAAAATACTTACCAGCCATAGGCTTGGCTCTAAGAATAAGTAAATAACACATGAAATTCAGACCAGTGGTTCCTGGACCTGAGCTTTGTTAACAATCTTGTAGTTTTGGCCTTCCCCCTTGCTACTTGACACTGCTGCTTCTGAATTGCCATCTCCCAACTCCTATCCCTGCTATCAACTACTTTTTGCAGGGAGTTTTGCAACTTTCCTACCCTTCACACGGGCAAAGCAAACGTGCAGGTTAACAGTCATGATCCAAATTAACTGCATTTTTCTAAACAGCTCCTGAAGCTAGTAAAGAAACACTGTCTACTCTGCTTCACATATAAGGATGATTTCACTGACTACTGAAGCACAGCCCACTAAATTGGAACCACCATTTTGCATTCAATTTGTGAATCTGGGATTGTGTATTTCCGTAAGGTTTGCATAGTGCCCAGCACAGGTGAACCCAGATTCACATCGGGGATTGTGGACAACATCCTAGTAAAGACATTGCCAAAACAAATGCAAACGACAATAATGAATTCTTTGTAAATCACTTTATTTTTTAATCAACATGACAAGAAAAATGTGAATGTTGAGTCAAAATGGCAGAGAAAAAAAAAAAAGAAAAAATATATCAGTCTTTACTCTTGAAAACAATAGTATTCCATTATAAGTTATACCAGTTTTAATGCAAGCCAGCAGTGCTTTTGTTTTGCAACACTTAATACAACACCTCCAACAGAGGAGAAATCTCAAGTGACCAGTAAAGTGACTAAACATAAGGCTTAAAAATATTTTTTTCAGAAGGTAGATGCCAAAAAGGACTACACTGCTGGTGTATGTGGCTCTTCTCATATCTTTTAATGCCTTTTAGATGTATACCATCATCCTGCTATAACCTGAAAATACTGTGGTCCCTCCAACTTCCTCTTGCTATGGTCCCTGACTCACACCAGACTAGAAGACCATCTGAAATTTTTTGTCCTTTTGCTACATGTTGACAACGGGACAGGGACTGGGCCCCCAGTGCTGTCTTTGTTCAGCTATGCTGCCCCTCTCTCTCCCTCCTTGCCTCTAACAGCAATATCTGAAACAAATTAAAATAGCAGAAGTTAACATGCACATTGGGTGCCCATGTATTTCAAATGTGATACATGAAAAGATAAAACCTTTGTATGATCATTTTTCCATTGACATTTTCCCCACTGGCTTTCTTTCAATTAATTTAATCTTCATTTCTGCTGCACAACATCCTGCTGGGTGCACAATATCTAATGAAACACTAATTAACTTCTTGCATCTTGAGGGAGAAGTTTCCGCCCGCCCCATCACAGGGAGCTGAAACATTAATTCTCTTAAGATATTTATCGTGTAAACAGGTATTACCTGACAGCAGAGCTGCAGTATCCTAAGAGGCTCCATTTGCAGTGATTCAAGGTCACCCTGATAAATCTGGACTGTACTTCTGCAGCTGATAGCTCATGTCCGATTTAGCCCCCTCATTCTGCTACTGTGACCTACTAACTAGGCTGTACATGTGCTGTCAACAGAGGGGTCACTAGTTTATGGTAAGCAATTTAGGCAGAGCATACCAGTTCTTGAACTAATGGAAATACTGCTGTTTTAGCCAAAAGCAGCAGCCTAGAAAGAGCCTTATTCCACATCCCGTTTTTTTTCTCAAAAAAAAAACCACTCCCAAAAACCTACTACCCACAAAACAAAAGCACACCAAAAATATTTTGGCCACAACTATCAAGTGCTATCCCAGCTACAAACAGAACAAACACTTCCTTGACAAAGTTCCTCTTGTTCATAAAAAAAAAAATATTGTCAAATTATACCAAAACCACTACACAGACTAAGGATCGCTCCATAAATCTTTAGTCCTACTTGTGACAACGGAACAAGACAGGTTATAGGGCTCTGTATTCCTGATGCCCATTACTGTGATGTTCGTTGAAGCATTCCTCCTGCCACAGCAGAACACAACTGGCGATTAAGGCATCCTTTGGAGAGTACGTAGCAGCTCATTAATAGGAGAGACCTACACTCCTGCTCCAGAATATTAATTCTCTTCCCTTGCGCCAGAGAACCTTTTATAAAAAAGACTATTATTTTTATTTATTTAATCCCTACAGTGTACATGACGACAACTTACAGCAGGGGCGGTCAGATATACTTGGTATATGGCAGGGCATTCAAGATGATGGCATTCAGTTGGAACTGGATGTCCTCCTCTGTTGCTTAGGAGGATTAGAAAGCCTGCTGGCTTAGTGGGTAGTCAAATTACCTACAGCAGTTGGAAAACCCACAGGTAGCTTGTGGAGACTATAAATGGACACTGCAGCTAGTTGATACCATTTCTCGAGGAATAAGACATAAAATTGCACTTTTGTCAACAGGCATTCCAAACAAAAGGCATAGGGTCTTTCCTCAAAAAGCTTGCTGAAAGCACACCCTTGTTTTAAGTAAATTAGTAATTATTCAACATTTTGGCTGTGTCACTATACTGCAAAGGAACAGAAAGTAAACAAGGATCTTCTGAAGTGTGTCACAATTCTACTGACAAGTCTTTTGTAAAATTACCTGCTAACACAGAAGGAGTTCTTTCGTCTTGCAAATATGCAAACAAGAAAAGCAACAGAGACCAAAATAAACAGAAAGCAACAAGTTCCACAAAGAGTGAAGTGGAACAGTACAAGGTGGACTAAGGAAATCTATGAAGAAATTTTAAGAATGAGAACAATCTGAACTTCATCACATGGAGAGGGGTAATCAAGATGCAATGGACTCATTAGAAAGCTTTAGACAGTCAAGCTCTGTAAACACTTTCCCAAGATGAAACAGGGTCATCTATAGTAAAAGGAAAGGTATCAAATGTTTCTAATTTCAGAAAGATGCACCACATCAAAAACGCCTTATTTTTCTTTTACAATTTTGCGTCTCCATAGGCCAGATCACATGATTCTGGACAAGAAAACCACCCCTAAGACTAAGTCAGCGACCATCATAGTTTCCACATGTGACCTTAAATTGCTCCTGCTGACACTATGTCCTTTAAAAAAGGACTGGGTAAAGAAATATCTTAAGAAAACTCAATGTTGTAGATTCAAGATTCTGTGTACTGCAGCATCCTGCACCATGGCAACAAACCTTTATCAGAGGTTGACTTTTTTTTTTTGTTTTTAACAGAAAGGAGAAAAAAAAAATATTTGCCAGAACCACAGGATGGATATATTTACACAGTACTGTGCAATATTAGACATGCAAAGTACGTGGATCTTAACTAGGATCCTCCCTGGGAACAATCTTGCCAACCTTGCTTGCACTGCAGTCTATCCTGAACACCATCTGATGTTCCAAAAATTATTCTCAACCTCAAAAATCCTCAACGTAAGGGTTTATTTTATTATATACCAGTACGCTAGGCATTACGGTGGTGCAGATAAACCTGAGCCTTCCTCCAAAAATCAAACTGATGCTCAGAAAGGCAAAAATACTGCCAGGTGGAAAAAAAAAAAAAAGTTTTAAAAAAGAAAAGCGTGCCATCAGCAAGGAAGACTATAAGCACCAGCAGTGTTATTTACACAGCTGTTGTCTGCATCACCAGTGGGAGAGAGAGACAGCTCCAGCCTATGCAGCGTCGCCTGTGCAGGCAGAACCTCAGGGATTATCACCGAAACTAAAACCGAAAAGATTTGCTGCTCGTGCGTGTCACCCCGCAACTTTCCGCAGCAATTAAGGCCACGGAAGACTCAAAAAACCTTTCCACTGTTGCTCCCGGCTCGGCGTCTAAAGGCAGGGGAGGCTTCAGACAGCTCAGGGAATAAAAAAAACCAGAGCGTCACGTCCCGGCTTCCACTCATCTCTCGTAGCGTTTCGTTCCGCCCGGCGCACGCTCCCCAATAACACCCCGAAGGCCGGTGGCGGCAGCTGAATTTTCCAGTCGCACCGGCTCACCGGGGACACCCGGCCCCGCGGGGCGGCCGCCGCTGCCCTGCGCCGCCGAGGC
>NW_015094506.1:5201092-5259401 GCF_001431845.1 Calidris pugnax | reverse complement strand
CCCTCCGCCCGCCGGGGCACGTGCGGGGGCCGGCTGCGGCACTTCGTTAGCATGTGGAGCCCCGCCCCCCTCCCGCGTCACCGCCAGCTGCTCCTGAAGGCGAGGGGGGGGGGAGGACGGGCAAGCGCGCGCGTGGGCGGCGGAGGAGGAGCAGCGCCTGCCGCGGGGCGCGCGCCCGCCACTCGCCTCCTGGGCGCCGCTTCTGCGCGTGCGCATGAGCCCCCCCCTCGCCCCCCGGGCCGCTGCTCGAGGCGACCGTTACCGGCTGAGGGGACTGTGTGGGCGGCTCGGGCTGCGCGGCGCCGAGGAGCCGCTTTTCAGCCGTAGCGCTGCTCCCTGCTGCCTCGGCCCCGGCTCCGGGCTCGGTCCGGTTGGGCTCGACCGCCGGGGCAAGCCGTACGGCGCGGGAGGGCGGCGGGCCCGGAGGTCGCGTAAGCGCCTCAGCCGGTGCCAGGGATCCAGCCGGCCCTTAAATATCCTCGTTTAGGGTCTCGAGATCACCTTTCCCACATGACCTGCGCTTAATCTCCTCCTGTCCTACATCATGTCCGCAGCAGCGTGCCCTATATAGCGTTAGCAGGGAGAAGGACCTCACTGTGGCTGCTGGCGTGGCTGGGAAGCTGGAGGAGGGGAGGGGGTGCCTCTCCAAGTTCTCATGATCACAAGCGATTCCTTGCAATTCCCCAGCCGGTCCACCTCTTCCAGCAACAGGGATGTCATGCTGGGATTTAAGCTTCTGAACACACAAAGGGAGAAGGTGTTGCCGAGTTCATCCCCAAGAGCACAGGCGGATACAGAGGAGCTTCTCCTGCAGAACGAATAAGCTCGCAGAAGTGACAGACGCTACAGCCACAAGCTTCTCCCATCAGCAGTTGCTGCCTCTTGCCGCAGAAGGGCCGGCCGAAGCAAACCTACCGCATAGCACTGTGAGCAGGGAAAGGAAAGGGTGGGCAACCTCCCTGGGATGGTCCCATCCGCACCCAACAGAGCCACAGGTGCCAGGGCAGAGATGTCCTTCTAAGTGCCAGCAGAAAAGGGACCGCTTCTTCCCGGGTAGACACTTGGGCATCTGCTTGGTTCAGCTGCTCTTCCACAAACCTCAGACGTTTCATTGTGGTTGCAAGGCCCAATTTGACCTGACCCTTGCTAATAAACCCTGATGGTCTTTGTGACACAAAATCATGTCTGAATTCCTCCCTGTGCTCCCCAGGAAAAGGAACAGATTGGAAGTCGCATGGGGTAGGTGCTTTCCCCTGTTGCCTTACTACAACAAGGACCTGGGGACGCCTCCATCCAACCCCGCCAGACAGAGAGCTGCCCTACCTGCCAGCTACTTCTCTTGCGTAGGCTGGGAGGCTGAATCTGCCACCTCCTTCGCAGGGGACAGGGGTGGGACTCCTGACGCAACTCCTGCGTGCATGCTGCCCAACAGGGAGCTGGGAAAAGGGCCACCTTGTTAATACAGGCGGTGGGTCAGAGGCTGGAACAGCACGGTTTAATGCATCGTTTATCAAGGCTGATAAATCCAGCTGCAAGAAGCAGGCAGAACAGGTCATGCTCCACTGCCCAGCTCCAGGGCTGCTGCTCGCCCTCTGCGGACTCCCTCTGCCATGCCAAGCTCAGCTGGCAGAAGAAAAAAGCACATGCGTGAAAGGGAGATGCCACTTCACATGGGGCAATGAAACACAGATGTTGGACCACACATGACAGAGGCAGCACACACAGTTTGGCAAGGGGCAGCGGGCTCGCAGGGGTGCTTTTGCCTGGGAAACAGCAAGTTGTAGGAGAACACAACCTAGTGAGTTCAGGAAGGAGCAGCTTCTAGGAACAGGACGAGGGGATGTAGCCAAAGTGGGCAGGCCGCAGGCTTCCCATTCAGTTACGGCTCTCATAGTCGCTTTGTTCCATTGTTGTTGACGCTGGAAGCCCCCGGGGATGTCACTATGTCTCAGTACTGTACAACACTACTTCAAGGAACAGGCTCTGTGTGCCTCCCCCCCTGCAGATCTCAAATGCCAACTGCTTTGCTGGGTAACGTCCATATGAATGGAGGTTATTAAAACCACTCAGCAGCCTTTACTCCAGGGCTCTTCCCTTTAGATCCACCATGCTCTTCCTCCAGCACATTTCCACCCACACTCCACTGTGCTAAGGTTTGTTGTGCACCACCACTGGGTTGTGACTGTGCTTGGAGACGGTTTAAGCCTGTACAGTGTTAGCTGCTTGGCCTGAAGGCGGGAGGGAGTTCCTGGGGAGCATTCCTGTGGGTTCCCTCTCACAGCACCCTGCTTGGGCATCAGCTCTGCCCTCCCAGCAAGGAGGGAGGTTGCTCTGAGAGCTTTTTCTGGCCTCCTCTGGGGATTAGGGGCTCAAACCACTGCCAGCAGAAAGCGGGCACTGCACCATGAGCTGTACCTTCTTGGTTAAGATGGGATCTGCCTGGATTTTTACAATTTCTCTTTTGGTCTGCAGCTGAGAAGGAAGAGGAGGACAATGAGATGTGAAGAGAGGAATGCCATGGCCTTGGCTGCTACTGCTGGGAGTCTTGTCAGGGCCAGATGACGCAGAACGGCCCAGCTCTGATGCAGCAGGGAGGCAAGCAAGAAGCAGCCCAGCACTAGGCACAGGTCAGGGGGAACATGTACATTAAACCCCACTGGGAGGTCTGAATAGCAGAACACATTTCAGACAGAAGCCTGAGACTCAGCAAATCCAGATGAGTGGTGTATAGGTATGGAGATCCAGGAGGAGAGAACTGAGCTCTGTGGGAAGAGGGCTATGACAGGAACACTGGCCAGGGAAGGGAGGTGGCATAATAAGGACAATTCCAAGGGTTACGGGAGGTGATACTGAGAGGCAGGGTGGTCCTGGGGCTGAAGAAGAAAGCTGCCACGAAACAGCACTCTCAGCTGCCAAATAAGCCATACTGAGTTAAGACTAAATGATTCCCTCTGCGAATCATTGATTCCCCCTTTACCCCCCACTTCAACTTGTGCCAAACAGATAAATCTTGCCAGCACTCCTCCCTTGGATTAATTCAATCCACTTGGCTGTGGAGGCCAGAGATCCAGAAAGGCAGCCAAACTTCAGCTTAGCCACAGCAAGGCTCTACACCACATGAGTCTCCCTTGGCCATTACTGCCTCCTCCCAGCCAGGTCTGCTTTCTACCTGGGTATCAATTAGCTCAGAAAACATGCCCTGGTCCCCACACACAGCTTCCTACTGTGTGATATGTAAACACACCCGTTAATGGGCAAAGTCTCAGCAAAGGAGAGAGCCAGCTCACAGGTGGCCTCAGCAGAGCAATGTGACAAAATGAGCCCCTTAAGCGGGTATGGCAGCTCCCCTTGCCCTATTAACCCCTTTCCCACCGTGAGCTATGCGAGTGCCAAGGGCTCCCTGTACTCCAGCAGGTATAGGCAGCTGCCTTTCCTGCCAGGAACGCTTTACTGCTGCAGCAGCAGCCTTTTCTCCCATTGACTCCAGAGCAAGAGCTGGGTCCCTTTCTACTTTGTGCATCTGACTTTTCTGCTCCCACCTCCTGGATCATGCTGCCCCTCAGGACTGCCGAGCCGTCGGCATGTCCTGGTAGCAACTCACTGCAGAGGAGCCAGCTCAGTGCATGTTTGCTTCTATGAGTTCAACTCACTCGTGCCTAGACATGAGCTTGTTGAGCCAAGGTATTCCCACACACCTCCCCGGAACTTGTCAGTGAACATCAAAACACAACAAACAAAAAGCAGCTTGCCAAGGGCATGTGGCATCCTATCGAAAACCAGAGGGTCCCTGAGTTGTGCTATGGGCACTTGGAGCATGCCCAGGAATAGAGAAGTGGTCAGTCCAGCAAGCACAAAGTTTTCAGCACTGCAGAAGCCCAGACTAAATAACCTCTTGGGTCCTTTCCATTTGTTTTCTAGGACACTGCACAGATAGCAGGAAAGCCTAAGAGTACAGAAGTGCTCTTGCAAAGAAAACACAACATTTTATGTGTTCCCTACCCCAGCTTTCCACTGATAAACAACTGCAGCATCAAACACAAAGTTTGCACATAGTCAGCCTGCATCACGCATGCCAGGCTCCCTGGACAGCCTACATCTGGGAAGAAGCAGTGTCTGGAGGCTCAGCAGTTATTAACCATGGGACAACCTGGACAGGAGTGACTTCCAGGATTGCTACGTGAGCACAGAGATTTGTGCCCAAGCCTCCTCTGTGCACAAAGCTTTGAGGGTTTCCAAGAAGTAGCTGAGCACAGAGATTAAAAGGATCAGGAGCTCAGCACTCTTGACTGATTTTGTAATCAATCCATTGCTGCCGTTTTTCCTCCTAGCTGCACAACACACTCAGTGCCAGAACTCCCTGTCTGACTTGGACACTTGGGGGAAACACACCCTTGAAGGGCTTGCAGCAAACAGGATCTTCTGCCCGCTTCTCGCCTGTCAATTTAAGGAGTGGAAGGAGAAATCAAACCAGAAACCCCAGCATGCGTTCCCTCAATCCTACCTGTCATCTTGTTGGTCCAGGGTAAGGAGTACTCCAGCAGGGACTTCAGGACTTCAGGGAAGTCCAGGGCAGTGGGGCCCCCGGGACTGTTGCAGCTTGACATGTCCTGTCCTGGGACTGCGCTAGCACGGCTAAGGGATGGCCAGGTGCCTGGCCGCCAACGCTACACCCCACCGCCCTGGGTGTTGTGAGGAGGGCTCGGGGGCACCCGCAGCGGGCTTGCCAAACTACTCCGGCTGAGAGTAAAAACAAGGAGGAAAGGAAGGAGCCTGGCGGAGATGCAGTTTGCCTGGCTGTCTTCACCTCCCCCTCTCCCACTCTGAAGTGGCCAATTGTGGAAATAGCTTGCAGCCTCGCAGGGCTGGGCCAGGCGGCTGGCCAGCGTGGTTTTACAGGCCCTTTCCCAGCCAATCCGGCAGCAAAGAACTGGGCCAGTTATCTAACTTTGCAAAGGCAGCACCCTTTTCCTTCCCAAGGTGTTATAACAAATATACACGCCGTGGGGAAAAAAAAAAGCAGCAAGTGCACGCTGTCAGGGGTACACGCGTTGGCTGCAAACAGCAGGAGAGGGATCTTCTGAAGGGAGGCTGTGAGGAGCTCTGAGCTGCTCAGGCTGCCCCGTGGAGGTACACACGCTGTCTGCATCTGCCTGCGAACTTTTCAGCTCTCTGAGCTGCAGATAGTGACAACACTTGTATATAATGCAACCCTTACCCTGCGTCCCTCCCTCTAAGTCAGTATTGATAACGGCGTAAGGCATCTTTCTTATCAAGTGCGCATCATCCCAAAAGTCCAGAATTTCTCTTCATAAGTGGCACAGAGTTTTATCAGAAAGCCGACAGCCTCCTCTTGGAGCAACGATGTAAGGCAAGAGAGTTCACGCAGCCTGCAAATACTCTGATAACAGCTGGTTAAGTAAGACCTTCATCATGCAAAGCCCCTCCTCTCCTCTTAGTGAAGCTTTTTAGCGTGAAGGGATGGACTGGAGACAGGAAGATAAAGGTCTGATCTTCTTCATCAGGATCTGGCTTGGGAAGGAGCATCTTACATATGCTGGGGTCTTCTCTTTCACTGAGAAGTGCCTTTATTTCACAGTTTGGTCCTGTCCATTTTGCCTTACATCCTTACAGCACCGGTACAAGTTGATAGGAACCGGATTATTCCTACACTGGTCTGTAAGCCCCAGCTCTTGGGGATAGCCCAGCAAAACTGTGCGTGGCTCTGAGCATGAAAGTGGACTGAGTGAAGTCAGAAGGATTTTTCTTGTTTCTAATGTGGAGCATTTCACTGGCCCAGGATTTAGAGAAAAAGTGATAGGGTTTTGCTCATTCCTGACGGCGTGGTGTTTAGTCCCATAAGGAAATGCATTTGGTTTACTCCACGAAAACCAAAAGGAAAGAATTGCCTAGCCAGGCTGGGTGGTTGGGAATTTCAGATTAGCTGGGGAAGTTTCATGATCTATATCCCAATATAATCAGGCTCAGAAATCACAAGGTAGATGCTCTGTTAGAATCCTTAATTACGATACAACTGCATTACAACTTCTTGGGGTTTTCCCTGTGGTTTGCTCCCCACACACTCTCAGAGAGAATGTAAGAAAGCAGACAGTGATAACCATCAGTGGTGAAGCCATTTCAGGAGAATGGCCCCCTACTAACCCCAGGCCGTTATGGTGTCCTCCACCCACCCAAACCTGGAGCCGGTAGACAGACTCTGCAAACATTCTTGAAAGTCAGTGGATTCTGGCCGCTGGGAGCAAGAAAAGTGATCGCTCCCTCCTGGAGCACACCCTGCCAGCCAGGACTTCCATGTCCTTTCTCAAAATCTTCTGATCGATTCCGGCTGGCCAAGGCAAATGGAGTGGGATCACTCAGTCCTGCCAGGCATTGCTAACATTTGGGAGAGCTATTGTCATATATGCCTAGACCTTCTTCTCGTCAAATGATGACAAGGTAAAGTGACTGGGAATGTGGTAGCTGCCCAATGCCAGGTGTAACTGGACCTCCTGGTTTTGCCCCAGGCTCCAACTTACCCTGAAAGCTGGACAAACATCTGACTGCATGTCTGGAGGCACAGAAGGACTTCATAGCAGCTGCTGCAGCAGTTGACTGACACGGCTTCAGAAAATGAAGTTCATTGAGAAGAAATTCTCACTTAGCATTTTGAATTATTAGCCTGCAATGGACATCTACAAGGTTTTGGGTTTTTTTTTAGAGATCTGAGAGCACATATAACATCTTGTATTTGTCATGTCCACAAAGTCTCCTGCCAACATGTGTCCTTCTTGATTCATAATCCCTGAAAATCAAGCTCCCGCCCAGGAGAAGAGCTTGGGTAACATCAGTAGTAGGATGCATAACCGCTGCTCTGACTTCAAGCCCTGGGGAAGCAGAAACCATGCTCTGTAGAGCAGAGTCATAGCAGTGGGGAGTGTCCCTCTGCCCTTGTGTCCCGCCAAGGAGAGTGCTTGAGCTGCTTTAGAGAACAAAGTTGAAATGTTGGCTCTGGAAAGCTGCAGGCATGGCCACAGGTTGCATCATTTGTGCTGGCTGCACTGTTACTAGACCAGATTGTTATTTATTATTACTGTAATCCCATGTTAGTGGAAGTCTCAGCAGCTCTGCTCCATCATTCAGAAACCCAGTCAGCCCTTAGCAGTGTGTTTTCTCACAGACTCAACCAGCTATAGCCAACTTATGCTGGCCCTAAGTGGGTAGCACAAAGAAGGGGGAACCTAACCTGATGGAGAGGGCCAAACTCTGGGAACATAAATTTAAATGGCAGAGGTCAGGGCTATCTTCAGTGTCTTTTCTCTAGGCCTTCCAGTGTAGCTACCCACACCGCCAGCAGTGCTGCTGGGTCCCTCGACACACTTGCCTGAGGAGCATGTTCAGCAGTGCCATGGCTGCACACAGTCCTGAGGGGAGGAGTGGGGGTCCTTCAACATTTGCCTTGGTCCATTTTCTCCCTCCTTTTACATTTTCATTCCAAAGAGTTGCATTTTTTTTAAGCACAACCAAATTCTTGTACCTTGCTCCCCCCCGCCTCCCCACTTCACCTCTCTGTAGGGCTCTGTTACTTCTATTGGTACCAGGACATTTAAAACCAGGGGTTTTAAAACCCCTAATTCTACTCTTGTCTTTAGAGGGATCTCTCTATGGAGATCTGTCATCAGGCTTGAAGTGCACCTGGAACTGCAGAGCACCACTGCTCAGATGTTACTGGTAGGTACAGCCTTCACGGCAGTGTGAGACCCAAAGAGATCATTTTGGACATTAAGACTTCTCTGATACAACCCTGTTCAAGTACAAGGAGCTGGGCAAGGGGGCTCTTTGTGCACCTCTCCAAGTTGCCATTTTTCCCTCAGCTCCAAGAGTGCTCCCTCAACTCCTTCACAGGGCCACATCCACAGCACTTATGGATCTGCTTTTCCACTGTTTCCTCTCCTGCTGGTGTCTTGCAGCCACCCTCAGCCCTGAAACAAGAGACAGTGGCACAGCTGGGTGGCTCCTCTGGCCAAAACTCCTGCAAATTGTCTCTGTGAGTCTTCTACCTGGTGGTGGCACCTGGCTGCACACCAATTTCTGAGGCCACCATTAATAGAAGGAAACTTAATTGTTTATTACAGGTGTCTGAAAGCACAGCTTGCAGGGAAATCACCAGCAGCAGTGACATTTAACCAAAGAAAGGCATGAATGGTTATTACTACTAATTGCTGTAATCTTAGTTTCCTCAGATAAAAAGAAAAGGCTTGATAATCTAATGGAAATAATATAGAAATATTTTAGAAAATAAAAAACTTTTTTTGTCTCATTTTCTAAGGACACAAAGCTTACACAACAGCATTGTCCATCCATCCATCCACCCACCCATCCATCCACCCATCCATCACTCCTTAGAACTGGCTACTCATTTTGGCAAAGTGATAATTATATGTAAATATCTTTTTATATTTGAAACATAAACTAAGAAGAAGAGAGAGTCAAATTAATGCCTCTTCAGTGAGAAAACCTCCTGTTATTTGTTGTTTGAGTTGGGGCACGTGCATTGGCAGCCAATGCCCCAAAGCACATGCTGCCCCTGACAGGTAATTGTGAGGGGAGAGGAAGAAGCCAGTACTACTGATGGGATTTTGTGGTGACAGATAAGGAAGGTTACTTCTTCCTTATAGAAGGTATGTGGAAATAAGGACAACACTCTGAAGAAAATGCTAGAAGCTTTACAAGTACTGCTGCTCTTGAAACAACTTTCTTTTTTTCAGTCAGTCGAGACCATTCACCTTAGCACCACAGCTATTATTCAGAAATTTCCATATCACCTCACACAGGGATGTCTTCTCCTCCAGGTTCCAGACCTATTCTTCGTGGTCTGTGTGAAGGCTCCAGGCCCACCCATGGGGATTGGTTCTTGCAGCAAACCTGGCGTGGTAAGTGGTTTCCTCTTTCTTCTTTTATCCAAGCAAACCTTTTACCAGAGGTCAGCCACTGCCTCTTTGCAGACATCTATGATTTTTTGTTATACTAGCTCCTTGGACAAATGCACACGCCGCTGACAGCTGCCATATTTAACTATTTATTTGCATGGTACTTTGGGCTTGATAGGGAATTTTGTTCACCTTGGCCAGCAAGCTCAGTTTCACTGTGGCCTTTTTGAAAGTGTGCTTGCCCCACATCCCAGCACCTTGTCTTCTACAGGGGTGAGATGCTACTGCTAGTGGCAGCAGACATCTATGGAGCTACAAGGACACTCAGAACAGCAGCAGCAGGGAAAGCTGTGGCCAGACCAGAGGTGTCTGCATCCACAGCACATTACTTGAAAAAAAAAAAAATGAGGTGGGAGAAGGAAGAAGCCTGTGTGGGAGGGTGGTAAAAGTGGGAGTGGGGCTCTGTGTTGGTTAAAGACTCTGCCTGGCACCTGAAGTGTGGGCACGTGACCCTTTAAGTACTTTTGACGGTATCAAGGTGAGACACAGACACACAGGTTTGATGAGGCCTTGCACTGAGCCTCCTTCCCAACTCTAAAGGGGGTGTCCCTTCCTGGGGCAGGGCATTGCATGCATACAGTGCATACGTATGTGTACATACGTGCGTGTCTCCCTGTGTGGAGAAGCAGCGCCAGGATCCCCGAGCGGACGGTGCAGCTCAGTGGAAGGAACCGCCTGCATCTCCTGCCTGAGGCAAAAGGATTTCTAAAAAATAATTGGCCAAAATGAGTGCCAAAAAGCTAATGAGCTTTGCTTCCCCAACACTCCTGCCAAGATATCCCCCCCTTCTCAGGGTGTTCACGTGGCAGCCGGGCTCAACACAGCTCTGCTCCTCTGCACGTGGCCTTCCCCTGTGAGATGCCATTTGCCAGAAAACTAGGTGCTAGGGAGGGAGAAAACGTGAGAAAGACTCTTGGGATCACCAGAAGTTGTGCTGCCCTGGGCAGGAAGGACACCTAGAGCTGCCTTTGTGCAATACCCTGCTCCAGAAACGCTCCGGGAGCCTGGGCAGAGCTGGCTTTGGGAGCTCTCTCAACAAGCGTTGGCATGACGCAGAGCCCAGAAGGTGCCAAGAGCAGCAATAAACCAAGGTGTTTAAAGCAGAATGGGGAAATCCAATGACAGTGATTGCTGGGCCCCCCTCTAGGGTCTATGAGAGACCGTTGGGTGGGACAGCAAGGAAGATAAGCGCTCCTCCGGCTGCCTCCTTCTCAAGACACAGAGGCTGGCTCTAAAGACCTCATCTGTCCTTCACTCACCTCTCCTGGGAACAGTGTGGCCCCAGGCAGGAGCAGGGATCCTGTGGCACCATGATCCAAGAGGTCAGAGCCCAGTGGACAGATCCAGGAGCCAGCTGAGCCTGGGGAAGGCATGCGGGCTGAAAGACAACCAATCCCCTAGAAGTCAGGGCAATCTGGCTGCTCCTGATCCCCAAATGCCAAGATATGAAAACTTGGGTCTTGAGCAGGAGAAGATCCAGGCTGCTGAAAGCCTCTTTTGAAACAGTGCTTCTGTATTGAATCCTCACCGCAGCTCCCAGGGTCAACGTCCTGCCGCGTTGCAATTATCCTCAAGCCGTTTGGCTGAGGAAAACTAAGGCCATCTCGCTCCCGCGGAAGCAAGACTTTCCCCTCTCTGCCTCTGAGCTTTGCTGGGGTACAAACAGGGGAGTGTGCCTTGATATTCAATTAGAGAAACTGTGCAGCTCTTCATCCTTCCTGACCATCTGCCTGGAGGGCCCCAGCACTACTGAAAGCCCACAGCTAAAGCAGACAGAGGAAATCCACAGAGAACAAGGGAAATACACCAGAGTACCTCCAGCACTGAGTATTTTTCTGGCTCCAAGCAAGCCAAATCTTCTCTGGCATCTGGGTTTAGAGATTTCTATTCCAGCCCCGAGTAAACATCATTTTGAGGAGGATTAATTCAGATGGTAGCAAATAACCCTATTTCCTGGGACTCTCTGCTGTGTCTGTGCCTCCCAAGGCTCTCAGGAAAAATTAGTAGTTTTCTGGAACGCTGCCATCCATAAGCTAAAATGCAGAGAGGAGCAATCACGGAAGGGGCAGTTTCAAGAGCTACCAGGGCCAGGACTGTTGCAATGAAGGAGTCAGCTGGAGCTATAATCTCATCTATCTTTGCTCATGTCCCTGCTGCACCTGGATCTGCTTTCTGGAAACACCACCCCTTCCCTGGGGGCACCAGGACCCACTATTCCTGTCTGGAGAGGGAACTGCGGAGAAGCAGGAGGTAAGAATCCATCCGGGAAGGAAGAGAGGTTATTTGGAATGGGTGGGCCTCCATCCCATCCCATTCCAGGGAGAAAGGGTGATGCTGGATAACACACGGCACAGAGCTCCTGAGCTGTGCTCATGGCTTTCCAGGAAGCCCCAAGAGTTAGCTGTCCACAAGACCTCTGCCCAGAGCCACCCTACAGACACCCAACCAAGTCTGTTCAGCACCTTCCCCTGCCCTGCACCAAACGGCTGTCTGCTCCAGCCAGTGCTCCTGCAGCCTTTCCTCCTCCACTTCTCTCCCACCAGTCACCCCCATCCAGCTCTCTTTTATTTAGCACATCACTTTCTGCTCATTTATTTAGCACATCACTTTCTGCCCAACGTTTTCCCCTTGCAAACACCCTCCATCCCAGCCAGCAACCAGCACACCTCCCCAGGTTACAGCTCCTGCGAGGCTGCTGCTCTCTGTGCACAGGACAGGACACAACCCGGCCCTGTTCTTGGTTGCAACGGCTGCAGCAAACACAATTAAGAGTGATGACAGCACTTGCATCACCTGTTGTCACTGCCCAGAAACGTTTCCCTATAGCGTGGGCAGACACACTCAGTCACAGAATTGCTTAGGAATCACAGAATGGTTAGAGTTGGAAGGGACCTGAAAGATTGAATTCCCAACCCCCCTGTCATGGGCAGAGACACCTCCCACCAGACCAGGTTGCTCAAAGCCCCATCCAGCCTGGCCTTGAACACTTCCAGGGATGGGGCAGGGATGGAATCCCATTTGCAGCTTGCAGGCTTTGCAAGGCAAACTCCCTCTGCCAGGCTGCTGTGTGACAGCATTAAAGGCCTTTAGTACGAAGCCTTCCTCCCACTTCTCAGGGGTCTCTACCCCTGTTCTCCTCAATCCTCCATAAGACCTGGATCCTTTCTGGCTGATATGGGGTTCTCCCCTTTGTCTTTGTATCTGCAGAAGTTCCTAGGAGGATTGGAATACTGAAGTCACTGCTCCTTTCCCTGTCTCTTCAACAAGTTTATTTTCTTCAATGAAGAAACACTGGTGAGGATGGGTTTACAGCTGAGGCTCAAACCTGCAAGCAAAACACTGTCGTTTTTCTCCTCATGCTTTGTTTGCCTCACAATTTGACAGTTGTGGTCCCCGTTGTACTGGAAGAACTCCCCTCAATCACTGATGACCTTGGTAACCTGTGCAGGGTAAAACTAATGCCTCTCACATTGTACCTACTCAACAGATGCACCCTGGAAGCGCGCTGGCCTCCTCATTCCCTCTGCACTACAAGCTTGCGTTCAGGCCTCTCCTCCTATGAGCAGAAGGACAAGAGCCCTTGTGTCTGTATCCCAGCACATTGGGGGGACGCGCAACAAATCTCAGGGCTCACTGGATGTGACCTTCTGGTCACTCTGTCAGTTTATACAGCAGTAGCAGGGTGTCTCCACTGGACTTCCTTGCCGCATCTCCAGTTTTGGCTTCATCAAGAATCCCAGATTAATCTGCACCATGATGAATTTGAAAAATAAAGAATAAAAGAGTTTTATTAATAAATGTTTTCAGACTGGCCTCTTCCCTCAGGTGTGATCTTCACCACACAGCATCGTCTCCAGGGGAAATCTGCACAGAGGCCTGTCGTGGCTCAAGCTGCATGCGACTCGGTGGGCAGGGCTAAGGGCATTTTCCCTGGCAGGGTGGACGCTGGCAGGCAAAAGAACTGGCTGACCCAGTTAAACAGAGCGGCAGAACGACCTCTATGTGAAGGTGATTACAAGACCTGATTACTGGAGGTTTCAAAACACAGGTTACCCAAACACCTGAAACTATGTCTTAATGCAGAGCACGTAGATTCTTGGTGCTTGGGGGAAAGAAAAAAAAAAAAATCTTAAATACACCTAAAGTTAACCAGAACTGTACGTCTGATGAACAACTGCAGAATCTGTTAATACACACATGGGCGATTTTCCACTCAGCAAGAAGAGCAGCAGATTATACTTAAAGATGGGAGAAAGTGAAAAGGATCCAATGCTTGAAGTGCTCCCTTTGCTTTCCTCCTTACAGCAGGGAAACCTGAAACGGAGATAAAAAGCCTTTGCGGGTTATTTGAAAAATGAAGCACACACTGGATCAGGAGAGGGTTTAAAGTGCACACTTTTATTTTCTATTACAAAGGCTAAAAGAAGCAAGTTTGTTGTTTTTTTTTTTTATTTAAGAACAAAAATGTTGTTAAAACATCTACATTATTATCCTGATACTAGACCTTATGAAAGATACTAAGTTCTTTTTTAATAGTAAAGCGTGGTATTCTTAAATTATATTAATACAAAGACATATTAAAGGACTCTAAATCATTACTACCCAGCTCAGAACTGCAGCATCCCCTTGCTATCTTTTCCTTTCACTTGCTAAAATCCATCCATTTTTGACATACAGTTTCATACAAGCTAAGTAGGGTATTTTTTGGTTTGGTTTTTTTTTTTTATTTCCCCCTGTAAAGGCAAGGTTAACTCCAACACCAGTGTCATGTAAATCCCTGCCCCTACCAAAGGATTTGGGAAAAGATTTTCACTAAGTCCTTCAGCATTTAACAAGTTGATCTAAATCAAAGTCTCTACTCTGTGTGAGTGTGTGTGTGTCTGCAGTGGTTTTACAGAATATGAGATTTTCTTCTGATGTTGTAAAATTAAAACACTGCTTCTTTTGTTAGTAACACTCAAATTTGGTTCTGCGCTGCAAAATTTTCTTCTTTTTTCACACCAATGATGAAAAGAGAGTGTTATCACAGAGACTTGTGAATGCACCGCTAGAGCAGCCCTACAACTTGTGGTTTATCTGCTGTAGAGCCGTGAGCACTGAGCTGTTCTGCTGAGAGTACAAAATGTGCTGAAGAGAACCCTCTTGGCTTGATAAAGTGAGCCTGGGAAGTTAACTGTGAAGCTTCCTGCCTTTCACAATGTCCCTTTAAATAATATAAGCAAAGCCTTATCATTAAAACTTCACTTGCTAGTTAGCAGTATAATACTCTTTCACTGAGATGGGACTGCGAGGACATCCTAGGGGGTTTCAGAAATGTTGAACAGGGAAACCTGTCCCATCTCAAAAATTATACCTATCTATATAAAACCCTCCCCTCTTTGTTATTTCCCTTTCCCTAACCCAAATAAAAGTCTTCATATTTAAACTGGAGATGCTGCGTTTCCTGGCCCGAGTCCTTTTCCTTTACCCTCATTTAAAAGATTCCTTTGATACCACACACATATAATATTATATAGAGCGATATATTTAATACCTGTGTATATATGTTTCATGGGAGGGGTCACATATATACACACTAAAACAAGTCTGGTGACAAAGTACTGCAACACCACAGACCAGGTTATCATATCAGGGAAAACAAAAAGAGATACTTGACGCAACCCCCGTGACCGTGGGCCTCCCTCGCCTCCCACACGCTCGCCCTCTCCCCGCCTCGGCCCCGACCCGAACCTCCCAAGCCCCACCGAGCAGCTCGGCTCTCGTGGCAGAGATGGGGAGAGGGGGCAGCGACCCACTCTGTAACCTAAACAAGTTATCGGATGAGAAATCACGGCGCAGCGAATGCTAGAGTCACACTAGAGATGCAGATTCGTTTTAAAAATAAAAACACATTCCAACGTTCCTCAATCCACATTCGCTCCCTCTCCGCCTCCAAGAAGAGGAGGACAAGATAACCCAGGAGCTGATGCCTACCTCCTCCCCTGCCTCTCTCTGTTTATAAAGTTGACCCGCTGAGCACAAGGAGCACCAGGAGAAGGTACAATCTGGGCAGTTCACAGCCAGATTGTATTTACCACAAATACAGCACTGCCAGCCCCAAGGGCTCTGAGCTTGCTGTCCTGGGAGACTCTGTATGAAAAATACATCCCCTACAAAGGCTGGGAGGGAGACGTATTTGTGTTTTGAGTGGATGGTGCCATCCATGCATGCAAAACTGCAGAGTGCAGCTGGACTGCAGAAGAGAGAAGGAGAGGGAAGCTCAGGACAGGACACACATTTACTGCTCACAGGATGAGACCGTCAGGAAGCAGAGCAGGACTGCCTCTCACCGCTGCCACTACGAAAGCCAAAAATCCTGGTCCAGAGCTCAGCATCACTGGTTCCCACATTGTGGCACACGTCAGGCAGGACCCAGAGCAGCTGCTTGGCTGGGTCCCACTGTGCCACTCACTCTCCACCGCGGTCCCTGCCCTGGGTCACATCCTGACTGCGCTGTGATTCCGCAAGCTCCCTGCCTGGGCTCCGAGGAGGAGGGGGCTGGACCCCCAGTGCTCCTAACCACCTTTCCAGCTGGATTCCCATCAGCAAAGCATCGCCCGTGCTGCTCGACAGTGTCTTTTTAAATGGGTCCCCACCCAGTTCTTCTGGCAGAGCACAGAAAAACGCAGCTCTAAATAATGAGTAACACATGACATTTAAAGAGCAAGAAGGGAACCCCATTACCTCCCTCCCTCTCTTCAGAACACAAGCTGACAGAAACACAGGCTCCTTTTGGATACAGCCTTCCTCCTGACTGACACTGCTGTGTGGAGCAGTGACACAGGGTGTGTCACAGTCTCCACTACACTTTCTAGATGGCTTCAGCCTTACTTGCACCAGTCACACCAGCCAGAAAACCCAAACCAAACTACCCAGCCTGAATACCTGTCACTCACTGAGAAAGACATCTAATGAGGGTGTCACCAATTTGCTTTCTGGGTACAGTCAGCTGAAACGGTCTGAAGTCACCTACAATGCAGTTCCTGCTGCTGCAAGCAGTTCTATTACTTTGCTGCTTTTAGCTACGCTCTTTATACCGGACGGCTGTTACCCTCCTCAGCGCCAGTGGATGCCTTAGGGCAAGATTGACAGCAGGAGCTTAAGCCTAGATGTTTTAAACCATATTAGTGGTTTTCCTTCTTTTGCACCTCGATTCCTAATTCTTCTGGTAATGAACTCCCAGGAGAGCAGGCCGGCTGCAGCAGCGTAAGCGGGGCTTGTTCTGAAGCACTGAGAAAAGGAGCACATGAACTTCATGGTCACCTTTTCACCTGATGTCTGTCCCTTTCTCTCAGCTTTGTCCTCCAGACCTCTGCAGCCACACTCCGAAATGAAGAGCAGGAGAATGACACAAGGAGAAATTCTCCGATTTGCAGCCCAGTACAGACAGCATTCTTTTCTTTGAATGAAGGAGAGCAAAAACAAAAAGAAGGAGAGGAAGGAGAATTTGGGGGAAAGAAGAGAGAGAAGATGGATCACAAACTCAGTGAGCATGGCGTTCGCTGGCCAAGGAGAATCAAATTCACGATTTCATTCACCACTAATAAATCATCGTCTCATAATCTTAAAACGAAATAAAATAAAAAGTTCTCTTTGCGAGACACAGATCTCGCTCTCCCTGCTACTGCCACTCTCGGAATACCCGCCCCGTGTTTCTCCAGCCAAGAGGCTCCCCCCTCCAACCCTTACTATACGCCATCCCGCAATAGGAAGTTGTATTTCCCGAAGTCGTCATCCCTGGGGCAGAGCAGCATGTCCTTGCGGGCTTTGGCCAGTTTCTGTTTCAGCACCTCCCTGCGGTCTAGCCACTCCGTCAGCTCGTCCTGGCCATGGGCATAGCGACACTCCTCTCCTTCGGGGCAGGCCTTGCTCTTCTGGAACCTGCCGGCACAAGCAGCACAATCAGGAGGGCACCCCCGGGACAGGGCTTGAGCTCCCTGTCTGGGATACTCGATCGGAGCCTGCTGAAACACGCTGCAAACTCTCCTTTCTAAGGGCAGAGCCATTCTCCACAAACCCACGGGCAGCCAGGGTTTGTACCGAGGCTGGGCACAGAAACCAGCAAGCAGAGCTGGGGCAGAGGGCATTTAGTCAACAGAATGAAACCATGTGAGCTGGAACTGGACCAGCGGGGATGAGGAGAAACCACCACACAAGAGAGGAAATGCCAGGTAACAGCCACGAGAGAGCCCTCTCTCTAACCAAAATGACACTTCTAACCATCACAAGCCTTCTGAAGACACCTCAAGGCGCTGATTCAGAGGGCGTGAGACATTCAAACCATTTAATAAAGTACCTGGGATTCCCCCAAGCATCGGGCCAAGCAGACTGTTCAGCAGCCTGAGAGCTGAGAGCATCCTGGCTATGGAGGGCACAGGTGCAGACATGAAGCTCGCTCTCCTTTTTCTAAGGACATGTGCTCAGGAGTGTACTTTTACCACTTAGTAGAGTGGCTGACCACCTCTGGGGTCCAACAACAGCCTCACCATCACCCCCACCTGTCAGCTCATCCCGCTCCTCCTCCAAGCAGAAGTCCCTGGGGACTCTGTGAGAGGAGGAGGAGTTGGTGAAGGAGCGGAGGGATGATGGAGGCCCTGGGCCTGTTGCCCCATCCCTGCAGCAGCAGCAGCACAGGAGGGAGACCAGACAACAGTACCTTTCGCAGAGCCGGAATTCGCCCATGGGGAAGCGGTAGCTCCAGCAGCTGGAGTCACTGTCCGAGGTGAAGACCTTCTCCTTGTGCTTCTCCGACTGGATGTGCTGCTGCCATTGCTTCTTGCTGTTGCTGTTCTTCCCGCAGAGCCAGCAGTGGTAGCCCATCTAACCGGTGCAGAGAGGGCAAAGCACCAGTCAGTGTGTTAACAGTCCCACCCACTGGCCTTCCGCTGGGCCTCTACCCCTTTCCTTCTGGAAGCTCCACTCAGCCTATGACCTCCTGCACTTCCCTGCCATATCATCTTCATGGCATCGTGCTGCCACTAAAGGGGAGCAGAGGAGATGCTTTGTTGAGGTCTACCTACAGCTCAAATGGGCTCAGAACAGGGCAGCTCAGTTCACTGACATAACCCCCCCTGCCCCTACTGTGGCCCCCATGGGGTCTGACTGCAAGGCCCTCAGGTGCACAGGCAATGCAGGACTCTTCAGGAGCACAAATCCTTACAACAGCCACCACTCCTGCACTAAGGAGACACATCTGCCTCTAGTTTTCCCAGGCTCCTGATCCAGGTCTTCTCCAACCTTCTCCCCCTTTTCCGACAGGCCAGCAATGTCTTTGCCAGCTTTCCCAGGAGCACGCAGGAACCCTGGGGAGAGGCTGAGCCCACGCACAAGGGAACCTAAGGTAGAGCCCTACCGACTCGAGGATTAACAGAAAAGCCATTGCAGAGCCTTGCTGACCCCGGGTCAATCCCTTCCCACCTCATCTGTGCTGTCCTTGCTGGGCTGCTCTAAAGTGTCCGTTTAACCTACCATGGGGTCCTTCCCACAAGAGCAATACAGCCCCTGCTAGCATCCTCCCCACACAGGAGTGACAGGCTCTCAGCACTGGTAGGAGAAGGGAAGAAGAACAAGCAATCAGCTGATTACCATGATGTCAGCGTAGTCAGTGGGCATCTGGATCTGTTTCTCCCCTTCTCGCGAGGTGAGCGGTGTCCCCTCTCCAGGCTTCCCAGGATTGTGTTTCTTTAGCCACATGTCATAGGTCTGCTGCATATCTAGTACTGCACAAAGGCGACCCATGAAGTCACTCAGACAACCTCCCACACCACGCACAAACTACAAGGAAAGGATGAACGCTGGGGCAGCCCTTTACTCCCATCTCCTGTGCAGCAGCACCCGCCACCAGACTGAAAGCCTCTGGAGGACCTATGTCACCTGCCCAGATGAGAACCCTGGGGAGAGGAGCCAAATTCACACACACTGCCTGGTGTGGTGAGGTGTCTTCTATGAATTGAGGGGCAACTGTGACCACAGCCAGACAAAGTATTCAGGAAGGAGGGAAAGTGTCCCAAGATCTCCATAGACTTCACCCTACAAGGTGATTCTCCATCAGGCCTGATTCTGCTTGACCTCAGCAGGCATCTCACTCCAGCCAGGGAGCCAAGGTAGGGGCTGGATTCAGATCCATCCCTTCCCTCTAAGCCTAAGCTTCATCTTCAGCACTCGAAAAGGAGAAGAACCCTTAAGTAAGCTGGCCACAGGAAGTGCTGGGGAGGAAGACCTAATGACAGCCTGCCTGGAGTTCAACACCTGCCCAGAGGAGCGCAGTCAATGTCTGCGGGTGCTTTTGGTTTAAAACCCTCTCAGGATACTAGTGGGAACAGAAACTTTGAGTGGAAGCTTTGACATCTGCCTTTCCAACATCAGTTCCTGAGAAAGGTTACAGAAATATAAATGTTTGCAGACACCGATGCGATGCTGTAAGTGCGATGTGTTGGTGATTTACTCCTCACTAAATGGTAATTGAGGAACTCAAGGCAATTGGGGATAATGAATGCAAATTCCCCCAAACTGAAACAACGCTGTTTGAAGATTCACCTTCATGCTTGAGCAAACACACCCAGACTGGTCTGATGTGCTTTAAAGGCGTCAGCAATGAAATTACTTGAACTGCAATAAATAACAGCGTTTGGCCCATCAGAAGGACCCTCCATCCAAGCACAAAGACCAAATAAACTTAGGGCAGGGCTGAAACCTTCAAGCTTTCCACGGGCTTTTCCCAACAGCGCTAGGTGAGCACTGGGTTCTCACTGGGCCTTGCAAACAGCTTGCTGTTGGTCTGAAAAAACAAGGATTGCTGCCAGAGCTGGCAGTCCAGGACATGGGCAACCCCCTAGCTTTCCTCCAAAAGGTAAGTTGGGAGCCTGCATAATTAATTCCAGACAAGCTCCTCCACAAAGGCACCACCCAACGATGTTCTCATTCAGGATCTCAAATCCGCCCCTTTGAATACAATGCCATGAGCAGGGAGTGCCGCAGCCCAGAAGCACGGCATATGAGCAGAAATGGGCAAGAAAGCCAAGGCAGATACAAGACAGGCAAGGAAGATACAGAAACATCTACAGGTCAGGACTGGTGCTCTGGCAGAGCTCCACACTGAGCCGGGCCTGGGACAGTACAGGCAACTGGAGGGGTAGAACAGGGTGGATTCAAAGTGCTGCAGAAAGGGAGAGCAGCAATGGAGCAATGTGCACTAGTCTCAGAGCGAGGGACTCGACTATATGTGCACATTTAAGGTAAGCAGCTCTAAATTACTGTAGACAGACCTGCCCCATAATCCCACCCAGGCTCATGGTACCAGCTCTGTCCAGCTCCATCTCTGTTGTCAAGAGTATGTCTTAACAGACTCTGCATCCACTGCCCAAACCGCATCTTCCCTCTCCCCAAACTCTCTGTGTCCCATATTTTCCCCCACTCACTTTTATTTTCCTTCATGAAGGTCCACATGTCTCTCTCCTCAGGGCTGTGGGCGAAGGAGCAGTTGCCCACATACTGGCATTTCCTGCCATTTTGTGCATGGATACACAACTGTCAAAACACAGAGAGCAAAATTTAGCATCTGCACAAACACTCCTTGCTAGAGGGGACAGTGGGTTCAAAAAACCAACCGGGACATTAAACTGCACACAGGAGAGGTCACAAACAGGACACTTCATACGCCATTAACTCATGCTTGTTTTACTCAAGCTCCTGATGACACAAAGGGTAAGTTTTCCCTATAAACATGCAGGCAGCTCAGTTCAGCACTTGGCCTCTCTCTGGTTGCCATTTCCACAGGTGACTGGGAGCAGCTATGCTTAGCACTGGCCCTGGGGGAGACAGCAGGGAGCAACCTGAATTGACCTGACAGTGTCTCCTGCTTGCTGGTCACATTGCTGGTCCCCAAAGGTGACTCATTCTCCAGCCATCTCCAAGCAGGAGATGTGGCCTTACAGTTTGCTTAGACCACACAGCTTTACCTCCCAGCCACCAACAGCATCATTGCCAGAGAAAATGAGAAGCATTCCAAGCATCACATTTACTGATCATCCTTTCTCCCCCAGTCCTGCCACCAGAGGAGGACAGCAGTGTGGAGACCAACTGGCCCACAAACACCAAGGAGGAGAGACAACGCTGTTCTTCTCTGGCTGGGGTTGGGCGGGAGCTCAGGCAACGCACACCCTCGTCTGGCAACCTGCTTTGCCACACCATCTGCAACTCACCTGCTGGCCCCATCTCCTACTGCAGCAGCTGTTAATAACGCTTGCTCCCCTCCTCAGATTCTAGCAACTGGAGAGTGCTCAAGGCCTCACACGTGGCCTTGTGCCTGCCCATGGACTAAGGGACAGCAGATCCCGTAGGGTAGGGGGAGAGGAGCTTTCTCCTTCCAGGGAGATAGGAAAGGAGAGTGTGAGGGAAACTATCAATTCCCATATTCAGGGTTGGGGTTGGAGGTTGGATATCTGTAGTTTTCCTCACTGCACATGGCGCCTTAGCTAAGTTCTTAGTTTTACTTTTAAAACACATTGTGAGCACATTTCATAATCTACAGCCACAGCAAGGGGATAGGCTTCTCCCAAGCGCTTCGTCTCGCCTCTCACCCACATTGAGAAACCCTGACCTAAGGGGAGACTTAAATCTCGTTCCCAAACCCTGTGCCAGCCACTTCTCGAGACAGTGACTGTATTAACAACAACATCAGAAACTCGCATACGTGCATAAAGTAGTTTAAAAGGGTGCCATCCCTTTTTCTGCTCCACCCTTTTGCTGGATGTCTTTGAGATCTTGCTGCCATCCGTCTGTCCTTGTCTCCCACCTCAGCCAACACATGCCTGCCTCCCTGCTACGTCTGTAAGGGACCAGACCTCAAAGCACTGCATCAAGGTGGGAGGGAAGGGGAAGGGGCACCTGGCCGTGCTGGGCATGGCACTTACATCATATTGCTGTGGGAAGTTGCGGATGGAAGGCAGTGGTCGGACAGATACCCACTTCTTCTTTGCTTTGGACATCACCAGCAGGACGCGACGTTCCTTTGTCCAACTGAGGAAGAGAGAATAAATCAAGAGAGGCAAAAGGAAGAGCAAACCAAGGTTTTGTTTTCCTCAGAGAGACCCTTAAGTATTGAGAGGTGACCAGATCCTCCACTCCAGCTTGTCCCCGCACTATCCGGCTGCTCCTAGACACACACAGTCTGTGACAGAGAAGTGACAAGAAGGGTGTTTTAGAAGGATTTCTCCCTGAACTTATCACGCATTTCCTGGGGTATGTCTTCTCATTTAGGTGCAAAAGTCTCTCCCAGGTCTCACATGGCATCACCATGGATTACTAAACAGCTGCATTCCACCCTTCAACACAGCCAATTCTTGTGCAATCAAATCCATGAAAAACATTCGGGAATATTTTCTGCTTGAATGGTGCAGCAGAAATGCAAGTCATTACAAGCACTGTCTTATGAACAGGTGCCAGGAAGTATTAATTCTCCTGCAGCACCAGCAAGCGATCACCAGGAGATACCTGGGCAAAATCCCCAGCTCTCATCAGTAGCTGCACAAAGAGGTCTTATCCTTCCCATTTCAGGAAGTGACCCTCACCTGCTTACTTCTTCCAGTAACTGCTCCTTCTGTTTCTTTTTCATCAAAGGTCTTATATTTGCAATAGGATGCTGGACTGTGCCTTTGTGACTTGTGTTATGGGAAGTGAAGCCCTATAAACCTTCCATCCTGTCCTGCTGGGCTGCCTAGGTGAGAATGCCACAATTTCCATGACCCAATGGTGCCTTCCCAGCTGATATCCCTCTTCTATCACTCCAAACATCCTCACAAGCCCCAAGGTGCCAGGAGGTGCAAACAGACAAGACATGTGTCAGAGAAGAGCAAGCAAAGCAATGAAAGAGCCAAGGAAACTAATTTAAAAGGAAGCAGAATACCTTGAACCATTTTTAATAGTGACCTGACAGACATCTGCAAACAACTAGGAGTATAAATAAGTGCAGAGGAGAACTATCTTAGTGACCTTCCTAAGAAGAAATAATAGCAACTGGGAAAAAAGGGAATTGTGGGAGCTGGACTGCACACACCAGAGTAACAGCCTGCATAATGCTGGCAGCGAGTACAAACAGTGAGAAGAGAGCTGGAACCTGGAAATCGTCTCTCTGCAATGCTTGCTATAGTGACAAACACCCCAAGCAGCAAGAGGCCACTAGGAAATCTTACAGCCTCTTCCAAAGAGGCCAAATGAAGCCCTGGGGAAGGTGAGAGGATAAATTCCTACCCTTGAGGAGAGGTCGGCGAAAGAGAAGGTTGCATTACTCACCAGTGGCGGGCTTTGGCACTACAGTACTTGAGGTCTTTATCTGGCTCCACCAGCTGCCCGTTCCTCCAGCACTGGCCACATACAAATTTCATCTGGAGGTCAAAGGTGCTTGACGTGGGAGCCCGAGGAGAAGCCTGGGGAAGAGAGCCACAATCTCAGCAAAGGGAGCCAAAATGCAGCTGGCAGCTCCCTGCACGCCCGCGTGCCAGCAACAACCCAGATTAAATCAGAAGCAGCCCAGCTCTCCAGCCAGCATTAGCTGGTGGCCCATCGAGATATCAGACAGGAGCAAAACCACTACTTGCTTCAGCATGACTTCCTGGGCTTTGACATCTGGCCAAAAGCACAGCCAGCCTGGCAGCTTCAAGCACTGACCAGGCCTGGCTGCAAAACCCCTCCAGCATATCTCCATGTACAGACGAGCTCTGCGAGACCTGCCCCAGCGCTTAATCCCCGCTTCCCCGCAGGGAGGACAATCCATGTCCCCCTCGCTACCCATGGAGAGAGCTCAGTCGCACAGACAAGAGAGCCCCCCTTGGGAGGAGGCCAGGCTGTGCCACAGTGCAGGACCCACCACTCCCGCTTTCGGACCAAGAGGCTCATGTCACCTCTAATACTTGACACACTGAATTCAGAGCTGGGTCCTCTTGTTAATACCCTTCAAAGCCATTTCTGGGCAGGCTTCCACCCCTCACAGTTCCTTTGCACCAGGCCTCACAGACAGTTAATCTGGACAGAGCTACAACTGTCAATGCACATCTTTCATATCCTCTGAGCCACTTAACTTCATTGGCCTTCTACCTGTCTCCTTGAGAAGGCTCTTTTGGGATTATGACTAAGAGACTGTGGAAGGGGAAAAGAATAGAGCAAGTCATGTATCACCGCTGCCTCTCCAGTGTTTTCTGTGCTGATCTCTGGAAAGCCATTGATATTTTGTACCACCACCAGAAGACATAAGGCTGGTGTCTCCAGTTCATTTCCAAACCAAAGAGCAAACCTTACTGGTTGTCAGTGGCCCTGGGCACAGGAGTTTATGAGGGTACAAGCAAGAACATTTATGAACACCCTGGTCTTAGAGCCAACTGTGAATCATAGAATCCTAGAACAGTTTGGGTTGGAAGGGACCTTAAAGATCATTTAGTTCCAACTCCCCTGCCACGGGCAGGGACACCTTCTACTAGACTAGGCTTGAACACTTCCAGGGATGGGGCATTCAAAACTTCTCTAGGCAACCTGTTCCAGTGTCTCACCACCCTCACAGTGCACTCAATCCCACTATCCATATTGCCAAAAAGATGTTAAATGGCACTGGTCCCAGTAGCACCCCCTGGGGAACAAACTCAGCACTGGTCTTCACTTGGACATCAAGCCGTTGACCACAACTCTTTGAGTGCAGCCACCCAGCCAGTTCCTTATCCTCTGAGTGGTCCATCATTAAAATCCATGCCTGTCCAATTCAGAGACAATGCTGTTGTGCAGGACAGCATCAAATGCTTTGCACAAGTCCGGGCAGATGATGTCCGTTGCTCCTCCCTTATCCACCAACGCTGTAACACCATTGTAAAAAGACACCAAATTTGTCAAACATGATTTGCCCTTAATGAAGCCATGTTGGCTGTCACCAAGCACCTCATTATTTTCCATGTGCCTTAGCACAGTTTCCAGGAGGATCTGCTCCATCCATGATCTTGCTGGCCACAGAGGTGAGACTGACTGGCCTGCCATTCCCTGGGTCTTTCCCTTAATGAAGCCATGTTGGCTGTCACCAAGCACCTCATTATTTTCCATGTGCCTTAGCACAGTTTCCAGGAGGATCTGCTCCATCCATGATCTTGCTGGCCACAGAGGTGAGACTGACTGGCCTGCCATTCCCTGGGTCTTTCTTTTTCCCCTTTTTAAAAATGGGGGTTATGCTTCCCCTTTTCCAGTCAGTGAGAACTTTCACTAGACTGCCACAATTTCTCCGATATGATGGATAGTGGCCTAGCAACTTCATCTGCCAGTTCCCTCAAGACCTGTGGATGCCTCTCATCAAGTCCCATAGATCTGTGCACCTTCAGGTTCCTTACATGGTCTTGAACCTGATCTCCTACAGTGGGTGGTTCTTCATTCTCCCAGACCCTGCCTTTGCCTTCTGCAACTTGGGTGGTGCAGCTAGAGCACTTGCCAGTGAAGACTGAGGTAAAAGAGCTATTCAGTACCTCGGCCTTCTCCATATCCCTGGTAACCAGGTCTCCTGTTTCCTTCTGGAGAGGGTCCACATTTGCCCTAGTCTTTCTTTTATTACTGACATACCTGTAGAAGCTTTTATTGTTGCCCTTGACATCCCTGGCTAGATTTGCTTCTCTCAGGGCTTTAGCTTTCTTAACCTGATCAGACTGCTGCTCAGATAATTTCTCTTCATTTCTCCCAGGCTACCTGTCCTTGCTTTCACATTCTGGAAGCACAAAGGTCATGTACCAGTAAAACAGCTCTCTGACTGCTACCCACGTAAGCAGCCCATCCCAGCTGCCACGACTCAACTTCTAACCCTGAGCAGACAAGCAAACCACGTTCCTGAGGCGGAGGCTTCTGCAAGCAATTGATCAGCAGTAGCATCAACCCTACGTGCATCCCTCAGCAAAGGGAAAGCAGCAAGCACAGGCGGTGCAGAATCAAAGCATCTCCCAGGAAACGCCACATAAGCTATTGACTACCACTCTGCATCCTCCTGACTCAGTCTTCTGGAGAAGCAGAGCTGACACAGGGTCCTCCGTCGCTGTGAAAAGCTGACCAGAGAGCTGACCTTTGCCTGTGCTGACTACAAGAGGCCATCACTGCTTTGAATATCTCAGCAAAAGGACCCTTCCCTACAACCATTATCTCTCTTGAAAAGCAGTGGTGATTCTGGCCTACTCATCTGCAGAACAGCCCTTCTGGTGGCATCTAGCACACTACTCATTGATCTGTCAGCTTTCACCAGTGCTGGTGACCACCAAGAACACATCAAAGCAGCTGGATGAGCAGGGCCGAGATCTAGATGTCATAGAAGGCAGTAAGATGTCTCCCTATGAGACGTGTGGCCTTTGAACAGTAGTTTTAATCTCCACCTGTCTCCAAAGAAAATTACACTACAGTTCACCACTGACCCATCAAACACACAGGCCTAAGGTAATATAATAGCACTGCTGGCATATTCCCTTTCATCAGCCCAGTGATATCTGCCACATAATCCTCCAGGTGACAGATCTCTCAGCACAGCCAGGAAGCTTGGCTCAAATCTACTGACCCAGCAAAATTAAAAATCGAGTGGCTCCAGAAGGCACAATACATGAGAGATAAAGAAAATGTTTCTTGGGTAATTCTGGTGATCTGGGCTGCTTTTTTTCACAAATTCTTAACAAAAAGAAGCCCTGTGCACTTCTTCATCAGTCATGCAAACTGCTGGTCAATCTAGTGGGCATGTTTGCTCCCAGGGAATTAGAAGCCAAGCAAAAAATCAAAGCCGCTGTTGTTGCTGCGACATGACTGCATTTGTAAAGGCAAGACACATACCTGGCAGGCCACTGATAACCAACAGTGTGGAAATTAGTATCACATGAGGCTCTAGCAGACGAAGCCAGGCAAAAGTGCCTCGGGCTGTGGCACCACCCCTTGCTATGAAGCCAGACAATATAGTGTTAGCTATGCACCATGGCAACCAAATAAATAAAAGTCTTTGGCACGACAGCTCTCCAGGCTTTGCAGAAAGCAACAGCCCCAGCGTGGCCACTTGTGTCTCTCCACTTCAGGAACTCCTCTCAGCAATACTGAAATGCTCTCTGGAGAAGCCACGTGCCTCAGGGGACTATATGAGGAGCCCAGGTTACTCAACCACCTACCCAAGGGAGCTGTACTTAGATGCACGTACCCCTTATTAGAGACTTTCATTTCCAATGCTTAAATTGTTAATTCTGAGGCCATTTTTTATGGGGATTCTACAGCTGGCTAGTGGAGTAAAAACAGAATAGCTCTTGAAAAACAGAAAAAATGAGGACAAAACCCCTTTAATTCCTAGGGATGTGATGGTAGGACACCCAGACTGTCCTGCTGACTACCTCTTCAATTTGCCTCCCCTGGGTTTAGTCCTACAGCAGCCTCTATGGGGCCAAATTTGTGGGGACAAGAGTGAGGTCCCTGGCAGGTGTTTAGCTGCCTTCACCTTCCACTTCTTGGTAGGTCTCCTGACCTGCATCATCACAGCTGCTGGATCCCTGTACGCTGCCTGCCTATTTCCTCCACAACTGGACAGCCCAAGCCGCTGACTGAGTCCAACTGGCAACTGTGACAAAACCGCAGCAAAATCCCTGGGAGCGACTTTGCTTCCGCTGACCAGAGGGCACCGGGGTGAGCACGGATCACACGGGATGGTGGGAAGGAGGGGTCTGCTTTTACAGCACTCCTGGGAAGTTGTCTTTGCCAGGCAGCAACTTGGAAAGCTGGAAGGACGCTGAGAAAACTCTGAGTCATGTTAGCCTGCTTGGACAGGAGAAAATAATGGCAAAAGTAAACATCTCTCAATAGATATATTAGTCCTGCCCCCAGGGTCTTCAGCAGCAAGCCAGTGTCTGGTCCTGGAGCACAGCCCTCTGGCTGACTACGTGCTGATGCCAAAGCCATGGTTTGCTATTGCAAACACATGCATCTGACCAACTGGACTCTGTCTCCCTGCACAGTGTCAGTGCCAGGCTGCCAAGCCCTGCAGACAACTGACAGTGCCACTACTCGGCTCTTTCTGCCTGTACCAACAATGCTAATGCTTCACCTCCGCACAAACCAATGCCCTAGAAGGGTGGAGGGTGCAGTCCAGCTCTGACAGGCATTTGTGGGACGCAACCAGACTTTGACATTGGCCAACAGCCCTAACACTGCCCAGAGGGCCCAGAAACTGTAGCTCTCTGCCCATCCCCTGACAGCTGATGTAGCAGGCACTGGCATTTCTCTCTGATTCTCTGCCTCCTGCAAGCATCAAGAGCCAGAAAAGAAACCCTTGCTCAGCATCCAGATCCCATAGGCTTCAGAGGACATACTCTGACCATGCCTGCTGAACAACCTGTTCTTCCAACAGCAGCACCTTCAGACAAAGGTGAATTTGAAGCTGCAAGGCTTACAGGAAAACAGCTGTCCATCTATCTTTTTTTTTATCCCCAGATTATGCACAGAGAATGGCAAGTCAGAGTTTTCTGGAAAACACAGGCAGATCCACAGCAGCCAGGACAGAACTAGTCACTAGACTTCACTCTCCATGGGGCAGTGATTGATAATTTAAATCCAACTACTGTCACAAACTGCGTCAAATTCAAACTTAGTTTCCTCCACTGTGGAGATGCAGGCCTCTGTGCTCACACCAGGTAGAAAGAGATGACAGCTAGCTCTGTTTGCAGGGACCAGTCAGATCATCCAGGCTCACTTCTCACAGTGAATACAGTCTGTAGAAACTTGCCCTCTCAGCTTCCTGAGGCTAGAACATTTTCCTTAAGCAAGTGAGACAGCTTTGGGAACTAGAGACCTTAGTTATTCTGGACTGCTGCTTCCCTTTCCTCTCCTCCATCTATTTCAGACCACAACAGCAGAACAGGCCACAAAGGTATGGTGCTGAGCATCTCCCCAAAGATAACTCCATCTCATGAAGCATAACCAGTACACAGGTGGACACAGAGCCCACTGCAAGCAGCAAGTGCAGTCACCCACATCTTTCCTATTGGGCTAACCCATGCCCATCAGACCTGCTTTTCCCCAGCATCAGTGGCGTACAGCCTTCAGAACACTTCTGCTGGCCCATAACCTAGCCAAAAAAAGCTACTACACACCACAGGAGTGACTCAGATCCCCTTGCTCTACAACACCTCCTCCCCAGGGTGCTCACAGGCTGCACTCAGTGCTGGTGTCTGCAGAAGGGCTCCCGGGTCCCAAACAAATGTGAAGCACGCTTGCTCTAACAGTGAGACACAGGGCAAGGGCTGGGGAGCTCAGGCCTCCACAAGGGGAAAGCAAGCTGTCAAGTGGGAACAAAAAGGATTCACAACACTTTCCCTAAACATTTTGCAGGAGAGAGAATTGTTCCTGTGCCTGACAACTAACTAGGAGGCATGAAGTTTCTAATTTCATCAGACCTATCTTCTGAAAGTAATTAAAGAACAAAAACTCCCTGCTCTAATGGCAAAACTGCTTTTGTACAACCTCAGGGCTGGGCTGGGAATTGTCCTCGCTGGGTGGGCTCTGCTCCTACACTACAGAACACCCCCTTGGGGAAAAAACAGGTAAGGCAGCACCACCCACAGCCAACAGGCTGGAAGAGAGCTAATGAAGAGGTGCTCTTTGCTTATAAGACACTTTTCCAGAGAAAGCTCTCAGCAGTGCTGGAGGGTGCAGCCAGAGGCACCTTCTCCCACACCGAGAGACTGGTGGCACAAAGAGAGGCAAAGCTCACAGCCTCTTCCTGGCAAAGCACTACTATCTGCCCAGCGCCAACAGCACCTGAGTTCCACCCTCTCTTGTGTTTAGAGCAGTCCTGTGGGTCTTGTGTCATTTCTCAGTCCTTCACACTGCCATATCGTCCCTTGGCCACTAAAGGGCAGCAGGACCCCTTTGATCCCCACTCTGTGTGGCCATTGTCCCCAGTTTCAGTAGCAAGGCGTTGCATGCAGCACCACTCTCTGCACATTGCCCTCCCTGCTCTGCAGGCTTCACCCCGCGACTGAACAGAGCAGATACGAAACTGCAAAACAAGCACAAAGCTCATCACTGGGAGGCTCTCAGCTGTCCTACTCCTCAATGTCCAGCCTGGTCTGCCTGGGACTGGTCAGGCACAGCAGTGGGAAGAAAAGAGAGAAAAAGTGCTGGAACAGTGGGGAGCAAAATCAGGCTGCAAGCCCTAGATGCACCCTACTTACCATGCTGTTGGCTGGTTTGCTGGCATGTGCCTCCATCTGCTGCCAGTACTTCTTAGATTCCTGCACGATATCTTCGTGGGTCATTCCTGGGAACAAAAGGAGACAGGGTTTGATCTACCCTGCTTCGGCCAACAGAAGAGAGGGAGGAAAAGGTTGCAGGACTTCCTATGATGGGGCTTAGAAACCACTGTGTGGCTGAGAGCTCCCAACAGTCCCCACTGGTAATGTCAGGGCATCAGTTGTGAGGGAATCTGACACCACCACAGAATGTGTTCAAGCACAGGCTGGGGAGTTCCTCTCTCCAGCACTCCCATTCTAAGCAGATGAAAGGAGACGAGTTCGGTCCCCTGGACTCACTCAGACTTGGCATTCTGCTCAGGCTGTGTGCAAAGGACCCAAAGGCTGCCTCCAAGATGCTGATGCTTGACACCGGATCAACAGATACTACCCAAATCCTGAAGACAATGCTTTGTTACTGTTTATCTACTCCATATTGGAGGTTTTCCCACTAGCTTGGAAGATCAGAGAGATCCTAAAAGTCTCACCTAAGCCCTGCTGGGATTAATTAGCCTGTTACACACTTCAAGATTATCCTGTTACACACGTCAATCAATAGTCCAAGAGGAAAGTTGAAATTGAACACAAACACCAAGGAACAACTGCTAGTATGTAACCAGCAAGGAAAGATCTGCAAGGTTTCAGGAATCAGAAATGCAACATCAGACAACAAGGAAAAGGGTTGGTCAGACCTTATCTAAGGAATTAACTCCTGAACAACTCAAGTGGCGAGGGAATGGCCCCTGCCAACATCAACCAGCTAGATGGGTGCTACGATTCTCAGAGCACTACACAGTGAGAGAAAAGTATGTAAGAGTAGGAACCGTCTGGTCAATGTGAGGATTCTGTTACAAAATAGCCTCATGTTACTTAAGGGCTAAAAAGACCCAAGAGAGCCACCAAAAAAACCTGAAGCAAGCATCTTAAAACGGCCAGCTGACAGCAACAATTGGAGTGCTGAGGATGGCCATGGTGCAGCACCCCCAGCACTGGCAGGCTGTAAAACTGCTTGCTTTGTTTTTGCCTACAGCTTTTATTATTGAAGTGTGGTGTTCCCGAGGCATGCCACATGGACACGATCTTTGATCTGGGAGCCAGCATGTTCCAGGACTTAAAGGCCAGCAAACACAGGTTTTCATCCCAGCTTAAGCTGTGCGTAACATGGGTAAGTCACAGCATTCATGACCTCAGTTTCCCCATCTCTGATTTCAGCTGTTCAAATCAACAATACTGCTATTTGTACAGGGCTTGGACAAGATTAAAAACATTCAGGAAACTTTACCATTCTTCAAGAACATTTGCTCAGGCCTCCAAAATGGCAGCTGTTGCACAGTTGGTATTACTCCCAGATCAGAGCTGTTTGTGGATTTTCTCCTTCTTAACCAGTAATTCCAGAAGAAATTGTGTAGAGTTAGAAAAATTACAACTCCCTCTTCTGTGTCCAAGTATGCCAGGGCTGGACACAATACTGATGTGTACTTTGGGGACAAAAACTACAAAGCTGGGAAAGTCACAGCAAAGAGTTAACATGCTGCACTGGACCTACCAGAGAAAGGGCCAAAACAACCTCCATCTTCTCCATTCTGCACGCCTGACCTGTGATCCTGGACATGCAGAACCAACAGAAGCAGCATATACAGCTCTTGTCAGAAGACTGAATTTCAAATGAAGTTCTTAGCAAGTGACTGCCTTCTCCCAGCCCCAGAAATCTGAACTCACTCAACAATACAGTGTAGAAATGTGGTTGTGAAAAAAAAAACCTCTCCCAAATATGAAAGGATGTTTTCCAATACACCAGCTCTACTAAGTATGAACTGTCCCAAAGAGATCATCTGGGAACCAAAAGGCCCATGTGTTGATTACTTATAACATTTCAGCATCTTTTGCAACATCATTACTGAGGACAAAGACTCTGCGCTTTCCACTGATGGAAGAAGATAGCAAGATGTCTCTGTGAAAAGCCACAGCGAACAAGAAAATAGCCCTGCCTGTCCAAATTTTCAGAGCTTGGGAAGCTTTACTCCACTAATACAATCCTTTATCCCCAACAACAAAGCAACGGCCCCTGTAAAAGCTCAAATGGCTGTGAAGTGCAACAGCCCACTGGTTCCAAATGCAAGCTGCTATGAATGATGCTTCCTATTCTTGCAGAGCAAATGGTGTCCAAATCAAACTCTCTGCTCCAAAGCTAAAGCATTCCCAGAGAATGTTGACAACTACCTTTCATTTCCGTTTCCTTAATGAGGGCTACACTTAAGAGAGGTAATAATTACCAGTCCAGGAAGGCAAATTACCAAGGACAGCAGGGTCATATATACAGCCCTGCAGAAAAGAAACCCAAAAAGATGATGGCTCTCCCATTGTTGGAAAAGACAGGAATAAGCACAAGGCTCACTGACCACCTCTGCAACTAAATTCATGGCTGGTTTCATCTCCTCAGCTTCCCTTTATGAAATCACTTCTTCGAAGGCAAGAAGTAAAAATCAATCTAACCATTTCTTCTACAGGCTGAAGGGAAAGAAACAGGGAGAGAGGGAAGAAGGGAGCAAAGAAACCTTTTCTAAGAAAAAACCACAAAAAAACCCAAAAAGCAGAAAACAAACACTAAAAAAAACCCCAAAACCATGGGGTAGGGAAAAGAGCACTGTGCTTGAATACTAGAGTGCCCAGAGTACTACAGGCAGTATCATAAGCATACAGGGCAGCAATGGTGGCCTGCAGCTCACTGGCAACATGCTGTCCTAGAAACTCTGGTGGTGTAATTTTTTAATTTCCTGTGGACACAAGTAAGTGAGGCCAAACAGGAAGAATAAAAGATAGCATCTGCCACAGTGTGCTACTCGTTCCCTCATGAGCCACACCAGGGCAGAGGACTGCACTGAACTACGGTGACAGGCACTGGAACAGTAAATTAAAGAAGATGCCTCCAGTTACATCAGAGAATGGGTTAAAAAAAATCCATAAGATGTTTCCTTTCTGCAGTACTCCCATCACTGGGCTGGGTCCTGCAATAAACAAGACCCTGCAGTGAAAAAATAGCAGATAGCATTATGGGTGGGCCAGCATCTACTTGGTTAACAGGAGAGCAGCAAGAGAAAACCTCCAGCCTGTCAGAGAGAGAGAGGACTGAAAGTACCAGATGTGGCAGCGTCGTTATATGACTGACCTGAATATAATTTCTGAAATAGCCTTTTCAGAGGTATGTCATCAAAGCCTTCCTGGTAAACACCAGGTATCTTTTCATTTCCCACTATTGGTGAGTTTGTTTAGAGAAACTTGAGATGTGCAATCCTCCTTTATATAATTGCTTTGTCACCTGTGCATGCTGCCATTCTCGCTGCACCACTCACTCAGGGGCCCAACTGCTATTTAGTGTCTCGCACAGGATTTAAGCACCAAAATACCTCTGGGGGTTCAGCCCTACCTAATGATCATTTCAACTTATGCAGCTGGTACCAAGGGAAAGGCTTGCTGGTCTGCAAATTACAGTAGCACCTATAAAGGAACAAGGGCCTAATGAAGCCAACCGCATCCTGGGCTGCGTCAAAAGAAGTGTGGCCAGCAGTTTGAGCGAGGTGATTCTGCCCCTCTGCTCTGCTCTGGTGAGACCTCGCCTGGAGTACTGCATCCAGCTCTGGAGTCCCCAGAATAAGGAGGACATGGACGTGTTGGAACGGGTCCAGAGGAGGGCCATGAAGATGACCAGCGGGCTGGAGCACCTCTCCTATGAAGATGGGCTGAGAGTGTTAGGGCTGTTCAGCCTGGGGAAGAGAAGGCTCCGGGGAGACCTTATGGGAGCCTTTCAGTACCTAAAGGGGACCTACAGGACAGATGGGGAGTGTGTAGCAATAGGACTAGGGGTAATGGTTTTAAACTGAAAGTGGGGAAATTTAGATTAGATATTAGGAAGAAATTCTTTACTGCAAGGGTGGCAAGACAGGTTGCCCAGAGAAGTTGTGGGTGCCCCTTTCCTGGAAATGTTCAAGATCAAGCTGGATGGGGCTTTGAGCAACCTGGTCTAGTGGAAGGTGTCCCTGCCCATGGCAGGGGAGTTGGAACTAGATGATCTTTAAGGTCCCTTCCAACCCGAACCATTCTATGATTCTACGATCCCACAGAACACCTTGGCCCTCTTTTCTGTGTCCCTGAGGAGACAGTTAAACATATGCACAAGTGAGTGACAACTTATCAGGACTCCCAAACCACCCTTCTTCCCCTCTCAGCTGTCCCTGGGCACACACTAGAGGAAACCTGGGTGTACAGATCACCAGCCCTACAGCAAGTTACACTCACCTGAATATTGCTGCAGCAGCCAGACCTTAAGCTCGATGAAACTATGAGCGAAGTGGCAGCTGTCCTCACGCAGGCAGCCGTAACGCACCTCATGTCGGCACACGTCAAACTGGAAGTGCTCCTGGAACTGGCGGATCTTGGAATATTTCAGGGAGGTGGAACGCACGATGTGGACTAGACACCTGCAGCCAGCCAGAGAAATATGAAGCACCAGATGAGCAAAATCTTCACTCCCTGCTCCTTACATGTGACTTTCACACATTTGACTGGGTAGGCAAAGGACACAGAAAATAACTCTGGGAGAGGAAAACTCCCACTGGGAAAACCAAACCCCTGCCCTCCCACTCCATACCAATCCTAGGTAGGTATTTTCAATCTCCTCAGCCCACAGGTGATGCCCTGCTCAAGTTCAGAGATCGGACACATTTCAAAATATGCAGCAAAGATACCAACTCCTCTGGCTCAGCAAGTCCCTAAGTTTCAGGTTGCCAGGAACCAGAAGGGGTTGTATTACTGTGCACTTGACATGTTTCTTGTTTTCCTAAACATTCATTACCAACCAGTCAGAGGCAGGATACCGAACTAGAGGATCTTTGGTTTGACCTTTATGTAAAGGCCAAACTGAAAGGCAAATTAAGTCCATGGAAAGCTTAGGTTGACTCCAAAGGGCTTTGCTCATGCCTGAAATCCCTCAGCACCAGGAGCAAACAAGCAGGGTGAAGCACACGGTGCTGTTTATCATGCTTTGAGCTGCCCTCTGATTGGAACACACAGGGAGGAAAGAAAGAAAGAAAGAGACCAGGGCCTTGGAGTTAAACTGTCTGGACTTATGATGAGATTGCTCCCATCAGCACAAAAAATGTTCACTCACTTGTTGTCATGGAAACTGTGTTTGGCAGAAAGGTTGGAGCAGACAGATGGTGTGTCCTTGGTCCCTTTGCTGATAATCCGAGGTTTGCTGTCAAAGCAAATCTGAGAAGAGAAGAATTAGCATGCTGGGAAAATCTTAGAGAGAAGTGAACCAGAGCTGCTTCACTTGGAAGGGGAAGAAGAACCAGAGCCAGCCTATTCTAATGTTCAAAGTTAGAAGAAGCCTGGTGAAAACTTTGTGGTAGGGCTTTAAAATAAAGCAGGCAATTTTTTTAAAAGTTCCAGACAACATTTTTTGGCTTCTTCTCAGCAGTATTTTCCATTGTGGTTGGAAAAATTTTGGTCAGAGCCACATATTCTTTCCCAGCTAGCCAACAGAGAAAGAACAAGGGGGAAATGATGGGGAGAAATAAAAGAACAGCCAGTTCACAGCAAAGAACTTGTCCCTTTACATGTACCACTGCCAGGGTGGGGAACTCTCTGCACCGGGATATCAAGATGGCAGGAACCAATCCTCAACTGACCAACTCAGTGGCTCAGCACAGACATCAAGTGGGAATTTGTTGCATTACAGGGTTCTACTTTCTAAAGTAGCTGGGGCTAAATTACAATTCAAAGCAACACCTCGGGATAGAGGAAGAGACAGGTGGTCCCATGAGGCTGTGCGCACCTGGTTCAGCTGCAAGGCTAAGGAGGAAAACTATCTCTCCTTTCTCCTACACAGCTGCATCCACTGCTCACTGCCCTTCTGAGAGCAGGGCACTGGCTGGGACATATCAATGGTTCAGATACATACTGAAGAGATTATGAAGGGTGCCTGCTCCCTCCCACCAGCTCTGTACCTCACAAAGGAAGGTGAAAATGCCCTGATGTTCCTTGAGGAGCTTGGCAATGGTGAGGCTGCTCTGCTTGATCCCACCTAGCGGGTCAAAGAGGAGGTCACGGTTGAGAGTCCCCTTCCTCTCCTCTGTCCACACGTCGATCTCCTCCTGGTGGTACGCGAAGGTGCAGTTATCCCCGTACTTACAGTCCTGCTTGTTAAGCATATCTACAAAACAACAAACAGCACACACCACCACACAGGGAGGGCAGCCCAGTCAGAAACTAAACTCTTTCTCCTCTCCTCCCACTGCCCACACCTTACAAGGAGTTGAAAGGAAGAAAACAGAGAGTTAAAGAAAAAAGAAGAGACATGTCCCCCGAAGTTTGTCTACACCAAGACATTCAGGAAAGTAAATGCAAACTACTGAATGGTGACAATCTCAAAGTAATGCCATCTGCAGTGGAAACCATCTCAAAATGAAGGCCTGCTTTAAATTAGTGCCTGGCCAGGGGGAGACCATGATTTAACAAACCCCTCTGGCAATCCAGATTAAGTTCTCCTAGCAGCCCAGCACTATGGAGAACTGTTATCTTGGCTTGTGCAATCTCCCCATCTCATTAGGTAGTTTGTAATTGCACTGCTCCAGGGAACAGTTGGGTCACATTGCCTGCATATGGAGGGATGGGCTGGAGCAAAGGAGCAGGCAGAGAGAGCTTTTCCCTGGGCAGAACCACAGCCCTGCCATGGGGCTGCTGGGTGGACTGGGACTAAAGCAGGCACATGTATAGGAGGCAGGTTCTCAGCAAAGCTCACATCAACAGGGCAGCTCATTGCCTTTCATTGTACTGAGCCTCCCGGTCCATGGGCTACTAATGGGACAAGAAGATCCCAAAGACAGCAGATGATACCAACTGGAAGGTCCCTCCCAACCTTGCCTGGCACACACTGTACAGCCCCTCCCCAGCCACAGACAGCCCTATCCCCTCCAAATCACCTTTGCACAGGTAATAGGATCCTACAAAGTTGGTTTTGGTTGGGCGAGGACGGATCCTCTTCCAGGTCTTGTCTTCTGAGTTCTTCAGCCTGCCCAGCAGGATGTCTCGCTTGCACTTGTGCTCCAAGCCTTCCCGATAGGTGTAATCGCCAGCCTTGGGCCCTGCAGGAGAGAATAACCACATCAGCCTGGGGAAAGACAAGCCCCAGCCCGTGCCAGGGCTCTGGGTGGCAGAGCAAATGCATCACCTGTTTTAGGGTAGCAGATATGACAGGCTTGTTTGAAGACATGAGTAGATGCCAGGGGGTTCTTCACTAGCAGGGCTGTGTTGGGCATTACTGGTTCCGTCTGGGACAGCAGGTGCTCAGTGACCTTGGGCACAGCTGGGTGACTCACTCCACCAAGGCTGACCTGAGCAAAACCACACATCTCTTCTCAGCTTTACAACCACATGGCTGTAACACCCCGCTCCATTCCAGTCTCTCAAAAACTTGTCTCATTTTCTCTCTCATCAAAATGTTCACATCTGGAACGACGTTTCCAAAAGAGCTGCATGCAACTTTTTCAAAGATAACATACAGTGTGGTGTGTTCACTTCAAAGATGGGCCTCTTTCTCTCTTGATAAGAGACCTCAGTTTCCTATCATGAGATGTGTAACAAAAATCTCCCCTCACTCCTTCTCATTCCTTCCATCATGACCATTTGAAGACTCTCAAATCAACCCTACCCCAACCTGGTAAAATAGCAAACCACTTATCAGTGAGTCTTCAGGGAGCAATTAATCTCAGGACAGAGACTTGCATTGAAGTAAGAGGGAGAGCAGGATGACAGGAACTTAAGAATAATTCTTGTTCCAAGCTTGCTAACCATGGATAAGCCTTCCCCTTTCCTCCAAGACAGGAGACATGGGACAAGGGCAGAACAGCATATATGGAAAAGCCTTCTGACAGGGGCAGAGAGGAGCAAAGAAGAACCTCACTAGTTTTAAGACAAAGCTGGTTTACTATGCCCCATACTCCAGTGTTATATGGGACTCCGGCCTCCCAAAGTGATCCCTGTTGAGCCGACAACCTAGGCCACACCATGTTTACCTTGGCAATACACAGAGTTGCAGATAAAAATAAAGATGGAACAAATGTCTTCCTGCCGACTCTAGGGAAATCTTTACCTGCCTCGCCACAATGGGGAGGCAACACTCACTGGGGCAGGTTAAGTAGAGGGGCCCGAATTACCTATATCACCCCAAGTCACTACTACCTTGGCTCCAGAGCACCTTGGGACATCAGCACGGGGGAGCGTCTCACTCACCACGGGGGATGGCTTTTGGCTGCCAGGTGGGTGTCGCAGTTCCTGAGGGCTAGTTTCTTCTGGGCAAAAGAAGGGGGAAAGAGCCCCACAAAACAAAAACAATCATTCCACTTTCAGAGGCAGTTTGGCTCACAAAAAGATAAACATGCTTATTATATCAATTTGCTTTATTTATTTCATAACATTTAGTATTTTTTCCTGAAACCACCTGCCTAAGTCTTGGAAAAATGTCAGGAAAGGCCTTCTTGTTCTACTGAACCCAACTCTATGTTGCCAAGTGCGGGCATTCCCAAGGTGGCAACTCCAAGATAGCCCCACACTGAGGTGAATCTGAGTGCTGAAGTGCTGACTGGACAATCTCTGCTCTTCTTAAAATAGTTTTGCTGCCAACATACTGCAACACTGGGGACAAGTCAGCCAAGAAGCAGCCTCCCTTTCCTCCTGGGCCAGGGGGACTTACTCTTTGCCCACCATCCTCTACAGCTTTGCTCCTTGTGACACAAGAGTGTAGTGCCCCATGTACCAGGACATTCACTGCCATGGTTAGATCTCATTGCTCATCATTATATACCTTTGTGCTCCCTTCTCCTCCGAGATTTCACACCATGTAAATAGCAGTTCTCTGGGATAACACACCTATGGCCTTTCTCCTTACTCCTGAGCTAGACATATTCAGTTGCTCTGTCCAAGATAACTCCCTGCCCTCTTCTACATTTATACTCCTGTTCCGTGGCACCAGCAGACAGAGCTATATGACAGACATCCTCAGCATTGAAGGAAATAATTTTAGCATGTATTCACAGTGAAAGCAGCATGAAACTCCATAAGCCCTGCACCTACCAATGGCAAAGGAATCCAAGGCATCCAGCGACCCTCTGCTTGTCCCAAAGGAGTCCAGGGCATCAAGCCGTGAGTCTGTGTAAGGAAGCAGATCCAGGGAATCCAACGAATCTAAGGTGGAGCCACCACTTCCTCCCGGCGGGGCCTCAAAGGCATCCAGGACAGAGGAGGAGGAGAGCTGCTTGGTGGGATCCATCACCAGGCCAAAGGAGGCAGGTGGCAGCGGGGTGGAGACAGGGATGCTGGCTGTCACAACTGGGGGCAGCAGCGGAGTTCCCCCCGGAAACACAGGGATCAGCTGGGGCATCTCCGTTGGCAGGTTGGTAGGAATGGTGCCCTGGACCAGAGACTTTGGGGAATCGGGAAGGGGGAGGATAAACAGCACATTAGGAACAATGAGCAGAGAATGAGTGAACACAGGGAGCAACAGGGTCCCACTCAAGTGCGTGAAGCAAAAGTATTCCCGGCAGCTCCATCCGCCTGTAGACTTCTTACCGACCTTCCAATCTATCTACACTGCACACTGTCTGGATCGAGGTCCCTGAGGAGGCGTTGGGCTACCTGAGCTCATCAGTCTGCAAGCCAGAGCCCTGCACTGGGCACTTAAACCAGCTCAGGTTTAAGCTCAGGTCAAGGAGCAGAGCAGCTTTGTACACACAGCGCTGAGGTCAGGGTTACAACCGTTACTCGTGGCACCCCTCACCAGAGCTTTTTGGCTCGAGAGGCGGCCTACATAAATATAATTATATTGTTTCCCGACCCAAGTTGGCTCGCATAACGTCAGCAACACTGGCAACTAAAACCCAACATAACCATGAATGTTGTAGACTGTCTCTACAGCTCCCAGACCTGTTCAAAGAGCTTAGGCTGAATGCAGCCTGCACAAAATATAAGGAGATTAGAGCACGCCCACTGTATAAAACACATCCATCATTCCTGCTTCAGCACGCTCATTTCTGCCCTCAGGTCTGCTTCAGCTCCATGGACACGAGAAGCCAGGGGGAAGGTGATGGCAGGAGAAGGCTATCTCGGGTACTTTTGAGGGGCAACTCCATGAACTTGCACACAGCAAAGCAGGCTTGGAGGTGCGTTCCTCCTCTGTGAGGATACTCACAAGCCAGTTGCGGAAATAAAGGAAGGAATGAATGAGTTTTTCCAGAGGAAGAGCTAGGAGAAAAGAGTGACACAAAGAAAGAGGCAACACACATAACCACATGCTCCAAGGACCTATTTGGAACAAGAAGCAGGGGACCCATGCAATGCCCACGCTTACTAGAGGGTAAGGTGACCCTTCGGCAAGGGAGTCCAGGAGGGAGTCCAGTTCTTCCCCAATGATGTCCCCATCTGTGAAGTCCTCCACACTCTCAGGCCCTGGCAGGGACACGCAGTCTGGAGATGGGAGCAAGCTGGAAGCAGGAAGCGAGGTAGGCAAGCCCTTTGCATCTGAGTCAGAGGGCAAAGGGGCCAGCGCCTCATTCACAGGGATGGAGGTGGCCACAGGAGCCGGGAGGCACTGCAGGTCCATAGAGCAGTCTGTGATGAGGGAGAAACAGAGCCAGTCACCCAGGAGAGCCTCTTGCAGGGGGCAAGCAGAGCACAGCCTGGCAAAAACAATATTGTACAACTTTATCACATCACAAAAACCAAGTATGTCAATTTTCTGAGAGGAAGGGCTCTGGTCTGAAGAGTTCTTGCCCTTCCATTTTCTTTCCCAGTCTCTAATGGCTCACCGATAGCTGAAATACATTCTAAGGGCCAGCACCCAGACTGTCAGGATTTGGCAAGCACATACAGTAACCAGGAACAACACAAAACCTGTGGCTGAACAGTTACTGAATTCACTGTGGCCAGGACTAAAGGCCAGGGGCACATAATCCAATTTCTCTATAACCCACCACCTGGTGTTTTCTTTAATGTTCCCCACTAATGCATTTGGCAGAGATCACTGCCTTCTCTACTCCTTGGAGCTTTGATATCCCAGCTGAAAGGCTGCTTACTCACAAGCTCTCTAAAACCTTAGGCATCCTAAATGGCAGAAGATAAAAAACACAAGGTCCTCCAGGGAAGAGAGTCAGAGATCGGGTGCTCAGACCAGGTTGTGCTAACAATGTGTCCCCAGAAAACCCCATTAGACTCACTCAGCTGTCTTAACCCAAGTAAACTCCCTGCTCTTGAGTGCTTCCTGATGTCTGTAGGTGGGGGGTTGCTGCCCACACTCCCCCTTCAACACCTCAGCAAGAAACATCCCCTTGGGAACTTGTGTGAGCCAGGGTTGGGGCAGGAGAGAGGCAGTGATTTTCCCTAAGGCTTCCTTGCCTCTCCAGTACGTTACTGAAAAGGTAAGATGTTCCCATCATGCAATGTAAACCTCTGTTAAGTGAAGTTAAGGTTACAAGCACATATTTTTCACAGAAGAGCATTTTATTCTCAAAAAAAATTTAAAGGTTAAAAATAAAAAGAAGTTCAAATGTTAGAAATTTGGAAAACGCAGCGTTACATTTACAGTTCTCAAACCAAGCACCCAAACTACCTTAATTCTGCCCCTGTGCAGATGTCCTGGAACAAAAGAAAAGAAATAAGACAAGGATGCTACCTTCTCCATCCACATGTAGTGGCTGCACTGTAGCTACAAGAGTCTAAGGGTAAAAGCAAGGCAAAGTTTGGAAGGAGAGACAACAGCTTTTTTAGAAAGACTAGTAAGAACTGGAAGGAAACTAGACAAGTTTCCAAGACACAAATCTTGATCCAGTGAGAAACGCTGCAGTCTGTCTGTACAAGTTCTGCACAAACCCCATGGGAACTCAGCCATCCCCTTCTAATTGGGTTGGGTGAGTGAGCCATGTTGCTATCTTACACACTGTGTTGGTGCTCTTCTTAGAGAGCTCAGCAAAACGAGCAATTCCTGCAAACCCATAAGTCCTGAACTAAACAGCAGAGATGACACACACACCCCCATGCTCTCTTATCTCTAACCCCACCAGGAGCACACCACCACCCCCTGCAACCTTTCTTCCAGCATTTGTTGTAGGTGGTCCACATGGATGGACCACAGCCATGGTCACTGTGGAAGGCACCGGAGACCAAGCTGTGGCAAAAGTCAGGGAAAGCAGGGAGAAGCAACAAGGGACAGACACATGTCCCTCTCCACAATCTCATGCATATGACTGAAGGAAAGCACGTTGTACCTTATGGGATCCAACACAGGTTTTCAGTGCTGCCACTGGACACATTCTCCACAGGCAGTGGCTCAAAGGAAGCCTGTAAGTGTCCTTAGTTTTGCAGGTCAAGCTGCCTCTCAGATCAGGCTCAGCCCCAATCCCATGCCCCCCTTGCAATGACTTCTCTCGGCTCATCTCCCTTGGATGTGGGCCCCCCAGCTGCACTCGGGAGCCAGCCATCCAGCTTCCCTCAGTGCTGGCCTCATCACTGGTAGCTCAGCCAGATTTCCCTCAGTACAGAGGGACGGCTTGTGCCTTCCCGTTTTTCAGATGTTTAAATCTGGAGTACTGTCAAGATCCCTCCAGGGGCCAACAAGAAATTCAGGACAAGCTGGAAGGGACCGGGACACGTGCAGGGGGGCGCAAAAGGGTTCACAATGACATAACCCCAAAGGATCCAGAAGCTCAGACTTTCTGTGAGGAACAAATGATGCCCTCTGGTTCCCACTCATGCTGGGAAGCAGAGGAAAGAGGCCCTCACACACCCTAAGAGGCCCAAAACCATGAAAAGCTGAATGCATGACCAAAAGGCAGAGAACAATAAGCATCCCCCCCAGTTCAGTGCATGTGAAGGGCAAGGAGATGAGCAGGGACCAACAGGTTTCACTACTTGCAAGGGGCAGAGGGGAGATATCTGCTCCCATTTTCCTGACAACTCAAACCCTGTCATTCCTTCAGCAACTTCCTCCTATTCCCCTCTACCCAATCATTTCCTCTATCCCCTCTTTCCCATGCCTGCTTTCCTCAGGACAGCCCATCTGCTGAACTCACTCACCAACGACCACAGCCACATCCCACATACTCTCTTTCCAGAAAGCTCATGCACCCCCTGCATTCACCTCGTGTTTGTTCCACCTTAAAAAACATAGAACTGCCTTCTTTGACGAGCAGATGACAGGCACACATCTGCCTCCCTCTGATTCCTGCCAGGTATTATTATTTTAAGTTCAGCAAGGGTCTTGTCCATCTGCTCCCCCAACCAAGTCTCTCATCCCATGCCCTCCCACCTGGTAGCTTCTCTGGCCATACACCTGCCTGTCCCAGAGGGGCAAGTACAGTGCTTTTAAAAGCCCTATTTCTAGCTCCGCTTTCCAAAACAGCAGTGGTTCCCTAGTGCACTAGCTGGCCAAAGGCCATGCTGAGCCAGACCTGAGCCACGATCTGTTTGGGCAAAGCATGGGGAAAGGGGCTTCAGTAGTTTACATCTTAAAAACCAAACCAAACAACAACCAAAAAAACCTTGCTAAAAAAGCTTTGAATCTGAACCTCTCGAGGTACACAGCACCCACAGCCCTCCTGGTGGCTCACCACTCTCAGGCCAATGGGTAACATATAATTTCAATGCTTTTGGAAAGATTTCCTAGTAGCAAAGATTCTCTCTGCTTCAACAGCAGCAAAGGTGGCATGCTGCTCTTACACCCCATCCTGATTAGATAAAGAGCTTACCAGATGCAGTCACTCTTTACTCTGCAATAGGAGTCCAGTTCATTTTAGCACAGCAAGATGACATGAAAAGCTCTCCTTAATTCACAGAACTGAGTCTCACAATTGCACATAGCATTCAGTTAGTGAACCGGCATTCAACAGAGAACTAACATGTTTTCCAAAGCACCCTAATAATGAAAATAGTTTCTTTCTATAAGAAAAGCAATTGCTGCTTGCAGTGGTAAGTCTTCACAATTACCTTCATACACACTGCTACCTTTCAGAGGAACAAAGGCTGATGTGTTCAGAGACACGAATTCAATGCTCCAGCACACAACAAGGGGCAAAGCATGTAGCAAGCCTTTCTACAGGGGCAGAGTTAAGGTCACTTGTTTCCCGGCATGAGAAAAGCAACCTTGTCACCCTCCTTGTACTCCTCCTGGGTGCCTAACTCTGAACACAGCTCTCCCTGGATCCCTCCCAACTCCCTTTTGTTTTCGTTTCCTCCACCTCCACGTCTTGGAGGACCATATGCGCCCAGCACACAAACAGCTGCCTACAACCTTAACTTCACTTTATCTGGACTGTTTTGGCTGGGAACAGTCTCAGAAGCTTTGCCAAGCCCAGCTTTAAGAAAGCACAACTGGAGAGAGCTGCGTACCTCAGCAGACCCTTTTAATTCCCAGACATGTCTCTCACTGGGGCTGGACAAAAAGCTTTTCTGCAGGAAAAACACTCTTGCTTCCCACCACTTTTCCCTTCTCCCAGTTACCAAAGCCAGGAGTATGCAGAAAAGACATAAATGAAGATGATGAACCTCTCAGGCCTGCCAGCCTGGTCAGATACCTTACTGAAGCCACAAAAATCAGAGGAGAGAGATGTCTTTACCTGTTTCAATGTCATCTATCGAACCCAATCCATTGGAAGTGGTCTGCAAAGAGGGTGTAAGAAAGGGGAGAGAAAAATATCACCAGAAATTCATCTTTAAGGAGATATTCACACTTCACAGATGAGACTGTCTACCTCTCCTAAATGCATCTGGTCCTTTTTTTTTTTTTTTTCCTTTATGGCCTCTTTCAGTGCAAGAGCAGTAAAACCAACAAACTTTTAAAGGCCATTAATCCAAAGAGTCTAATGATTTTTACCTACAGCAGCGGACAAGTCCTGATGCTGCAAAGGGAATACCAGCCCTGCACAATATCCGACCATATGAGCAAACCTGTACATTAGAATAGGGTTTTTCATTTGTGGATAAGAACACTGTGTCCCAAGTCTCAGGACACATCAATCGGTCAGCCCCATGCAGTGCGAGATCTGATTAGCCTAATCTTACACAACATTCCTTTTCTTAGTTCACATATTTTGCAATCTAACAACCACAAACTTTTACAGCAAACTCAAAACAGGAAAAGGTTTCGGCCAAGACAACTGCTGACCTGGAGCTCCAGGCAAGGAATAAAACGAGCCCATATTTTACAGAAACATAAACAGAGGTAAGTATGTGTGCCCTCAGCTTAAACTTAAAAAGGCACAAGTAAAGCATTACTCTTGAGATACTGTATCTACTGCAACAGTTTTTGCAACTTCCAGTTTTTGCCCTATTCTAATTGCTTGCAAAAGGCAAGACTTTCAAATTAAAAACTAGGCACTACTATTAAAATAAGCTGACTGGCTCTCCTAGAAAGATGTGAACGTAAGTCACTGAGCAGTAAGAGGTAAATGAATTCTTTAGTATCCCATCTTGTTGAATAAAACATCAATTTTTACTGGTTTATAGTTTGTTTGCTTGAAAGAGCAGTGTGAAGTACCAACCATCCTGTAAAACTAGCACGTTTCTGGGTTGGTGTTTTTTTGGCTAGTTGTGGAACAAGGAAATGAGCAATTTCTTATATTTTAACTTAGTATTTGTACAGTGCCCTGCCCAAGCTGGATCTCCCAGGTGACAGGACAATACAAAGAATACATAAATTGTGTATGTACCTTGCTCAGTACATCGCATGCCCATGACTCAATTTTGTATGTTTCTTCAGCAGTTGCACTTTCTGAATTTTACTTAGTGTTGCCCTAACTATGTAAAAACTTGAAAATGAAAACGTATTTAAAATGCAAGAGAACGCAAACATTCACAATAACTAAGAAAAATAACTCATCTTCAATGATCTAATTACTGACATCAAAATTGTTTTCACTAGAAATATTTTAAAAGACATTGATTTCCTTGGCAATATTCCTTAAAAGCTGAAAACACTAATTAATGCATTTAAATCATAAAAGAGAGTCATACATTTGCATGTAAATAAAACTGCAAAGCATTCTAGTAGCACAATTCATGAACAGCAACAATCAGCGGACGCAAACTCTACCTGGTTTGACAAATTGATTGACGTGCCATTACTGAGTAGCGAGAATGTTTCCAATTCCTGCTGCAAGAAAGAGAGAGGTCTTAGAACAGAGACAGCCCATGAACGCTCGTAAACTAGGTAAACCTGGGTTACAATACAGTTTCCTTCCAGGCACTGCCCATAAACGAAAGCCACACAAAAGACATACCACTGTGACACAAGGCTACGGTTTTCTGAAAACTGAAAAGACCATCTATTTGTTTTGGAGACCTCAGTGCAAAACACCCAACATCCAATACTCAATCAGGAAGCACAAAACTTATCTGAAGAACACAAGTTTTTGTCCTTTCATTAAGAAATTACTACTTTGGGAAGGCATCATGATGCTGCAAATGGAAGCTGGAAGTCAATGCAAGAGATAGCAACGTGTTATCAAAATACCGATCACTAAATTTCAAATAACAAAATGCATTTTGCAGTTTTTAATTTTTATTTCTCTAACATACATGTGGTTTAAGCCCATCACAGCCCATAACACGACAGCAGCAAAAAGGAGGCAAAGCCAACAGTGAGCAGCTACAAAGAGTATTTCCACGTAAAACTTCCCTTTCTTTGAGATAGAATCATTTTGGAGTGTTGAGAGCTGCTATAACATCAAGGATTGGGGTAGGCCAATCACATGTGAGGTTGGTGACAGAGAGGACTAAGATGCTACAGCCATACTTACCCCAAAAGCTCTCTGCAAACTGGATGCCCGCCAATCACGTTACTGGAGGTGGAACATGCTGGGCTGGGATACGAATGCAAGCCTAAACCTCGACTGCTAGCTCATGTTCCCTACTCCTGAAAACACATCCTGGGATTTTACGTGACCAAGGCAGCTTTATCCAAGAGTGCTAGCGGTGGCCTAACGCCCTCTAGCTCCATCCCAGGGTATACATTCAAACAGCAACAGTACTCCAAGCACAAGCACTTTCTTGTGGAGCCAGCTTATGTGTCCAGCCACTGGCATCATTCAATTGGACCCACGACTCACTTTTTGCTGCCTTCTTTCCTAGCATCTGCCCAGATGTGTATCTGTTGTTCTCCCAAAGCACAGGCGTCTCCCCCACCACAAAGAAAGCGTGCACCTGGATATGGGGCAGGAGCCCTTCATGACCCATCACACTACAAAGCCAGCCATGTCTCCAAGGCAGCAGAGGATCCCACCCTCCTCATTCCATGACAGGGAAAAGACTTGTGATGCCAAAACCTCCTTTGTCACGAGACCACATGTCCCTCTCCTCCAAAAACACAGGCTCCCAGTGCATTGGAGGCCTCTCCCGCAGAGCAGCAATGGGACTAGAAATGAATCAAGGTAAAGCAAGTCAGAGGGTCAGGACAAGGAGGACAGCCAGCAGCCTGCTAAAGGGATTGCAGGGTAGTGGACGCGTGTCCGTAACTGCAGAGCAGCACCTACCACTTTTGCAAAAGTAAATCTCAAGGAGCCAAGGAATAGTCTCTAAGAAAAAAGAAGTCATACCTGAGGTCTTTTGTATGCTTTTCGAACCCTCAGTCCCAGCTTCTGGGCAAGCTCCTGTCCCAGCTGCGTGACGCTTTCATCCTGGTGACAAAAACCATTGGCAGGACACTTTCAGTTTTGCCTTTGCAGTGCACACAATGAAATAAACAGGAATGCAGTTATCCACACTGGGCTGTGCCAAGAAGCCTCACTTTTAGACAGCAGCAGGTGGACAATTGTCAGAGAAGCCCTAGAAGAGTCCATGCAGACCTAAGTGCTCTTGTCATTCAGTCCTGCTGAGGTACTGATGTTGCACCTGGACCTCCCCCGACATCCTTTTGATGCTGCAGAAAATCAGAATCAAGCATCTGCCTCCCAGAAAGCACCCACTCTCTGAAGGCAGGGTTCACTAGATAAGCAGTGCTCACTAGAATCGCAGTCTGGTTTCCTGGTCAATATTTGGCTTAAAAGGGCACTCAACAACAGCATCGTCAGGAAAATATTCAGGGCCTAGTATATGCAGATGGTCCCTCTGAATGCAAAAATTCACACACCTGTGAAAAATAACTATGGCATGTGGTGTCATGAACACCTTCGCATGTCTGACAAGAAATAAAAAGCTCTATCAGCTTGCCTTAGCAATCCGTAAGTAAAACATGAGACATTTTTATCTAAAACAGGAAAAATATGCATGTTTTCCTTTCAGTGCTCCAGTTCCCATTTGTCCCATGCTCCTAGTTATTCCCATTAGATATACAAAACCAGCTAATTAAAAAAATCTCATGGCCTTAGTTCACATTTTATTTTGCTCTTCACAAACAGGTCACCAAATCTGCTGTTGCTAACCAGTGATGGTGACTTGGACTGAAGAGACACAGAATTTCTGGGCATAAGCACGTTCCCAGGAACAGACAAGCTTCCTCTACTACTGTCCTCTGGCCTCACACTAAGCATGTTACGGAGGAGGAAGGTGATGAGCCACAGAAATCAAGATGTTTGTGTGTCAAAAACTTACATGTGGGAGGGACAGCAAGCATCGACTATTGCACTCATAAGCTTCTTTGTGTCTTCCAAGTTCATTTAAGCAGCGGGCTTTACGGAAGAGGGCTCGGATGTTCTCCTTGTCAAGACTTAAAGCCTTCTCACTGTCTTCCAGTGCCTTCTCATACAACCCCTGCATGGAAGAGAACACCTCGAGTCAGCTGAGACACAGCAGGCTAAGCCCTCCTTCTGTGTGAATGTAAAATTTTTTATCTCTCAGCAGAAAATAGGAACATAAAAGGCAGTTGAAAATATATGTATTACCTCATGCACAGACCAGTGTACAAACACACAAAACCTACAGTAATAGAACATTTTGTTAAGTCTCACAAAACTCAAAATACTTTGAAGTCAGTGAATGCCAGAACTAAGGCTGCTCGAGCAATCTCATCTCGTCTCCCCCTCTACCCTGGGCATGCGACATTTGACAGTGTCTAATTATGTGACTGCTGGCTAATTTTGTTCATGGGACTCAGCCTCATTACGAACAGGATGGACCTGCTCTAGGGTTGTGCCTTAAAGGAAAGCTGTTAAGATTCCTTTGGAAAATGGAAGTATGCAGCCTTTTAGAGCCTAAGTATTGCAGAATCCTTTTCCATGTGTGCTCTGAAAGTTCCATCAAGACCCAAAGCCTTCTCACCATCTTCCAGTGCCTCACTTGAGAAGGCAGGAGCCTCCAGAGCAATACTCAGCCAGTATTCCAGAGAAATACTCAGTCAATACTGGAAGGCACTGGCTCTTTCCAATCTCCAGATTAACTCCTCACCAACATGGACCAGAACTGCATTCTCAGTACCTTAGTACTGGTCCCCTCTTCTTCACATCCTTTTTCTGGTCTCACAAGACACAGTGCAATAGTGGGGAGATACCACAGTTTTCTGTGTATCATCATCTCTTCCAGTGTTGAAGAAGAGAGCAGACAAAATCAAGTGAAACCCCTCGACATCTTTTCCAGCTGCATGACACTCCAACCATGATGTCCACCCAGGCCCCTGTGGATGACTGGGGAAGGCACTCACCATGGCAAAGTAGCAGGCAGCTCGGTTGACATGCAGCTTGCACAGGAGTTCCTTTGGGATGGTCACCTCATCGGAGGCTGCATAATCTGCCACATTCAGCCCTTCTACATACTGTACCAGCGAAAGCTTGAAATCCTTCTCTCGAAACAAATCATTGCCCTCTGCAAACAGGTTTCTCACCAGCTTCTGCAAAAAGGCCTGGGCAGCAGACAAAGAGCAAATAGACTGAAGTGGACATTCAAGAGACAGGAGAGGTCTCCCAATTTCCCATTCCTTGCCATAGGTTTTCGCAAACTTCCGGCCCACTGAGATTATTCTGCCTCCCCAGCCTCCTGTAAAAGACCAGTCTTTTGGTAAAGGAGAATAATCCAATCAAATCTCCTTTCTTCTTGAACACTCAAGTGTCTTCTCCTTTCCATGAAAGTTGTCATTGTCAGAACCTTAAAACTTTTAAGTTACAGACAAATTGTGACAGACCATCCCCCACTCTACACTTTTGGTATGTAAACTAATGACTTTGCAATGCAACAGAACAAATCTAGCTAACCAGCAGGTTCCCAACATCAGAAAACAAATTCTTCATTACCTCATAATCTTCTTGGCTTAGGGGTAATGTGGACCTGAAAAAAAGAAGAGAAAACACTCGTGAAACAGGCACTCATGCAAAAAAGGGCTTTTGTCTAATGAAAAAATCATCCTTCTGGTCCTGTGTTGAAGATCTCAGTGAGTTACTCAACACTTTATCCCTTCAAAGGCAGCTGGGGCAAAAAGAACACAATTAGGGAGCATTTCACTCAGTGATGGCCACAGTGGTGTCAAGAGATGTCAAAGGGATTTGAGACCAGAGGAATCTTATTCTCAGCTATTTTCTGCACATACATGATTCTCTGTAATGTGCCTTCAGACAGCCACCTAAAAAAAACATCTTTGAGAAAGTCCCATGAGAGATTGTCACAGAGAATACAAGCACATTTTAAGAGCATCTAGCTCTAATGAGAGGCACCAAACCCGCACTCCAAGACCTCCCCAAATCCTCTGTGAGGCCAAAGACATTCTGTGATAAATTAATCACTTTCCTCTTTCTTAATTTAGCCACATGCCTTTAGGTGTACACCACAAACAACACAGGCTGGGGAGGCCATTTAACTCCAGCTGTCTTGGTCGAGGCTGCCAGGCTGTGCCACAAAACCAGCAGTACTTGTGTGGGTAACACCTCCCCCACAATAGCATTGAGACTTAGGAAAAAAATTCCATTCTTCAAATCGGACCATCCAAGTCATCGAAGCTTGGTCTACATGTATTTATTTTTTCTCTTCAAGGAGAAAACAATAGGCTGTAGAGAAATTCTTAGCACCTTTCATAGCCCTCCTCACCTTTGAAATTCAATACTCCATACATGATCTTGCTGGTCAGAGAATAAACTTTTTTTTAGATGTCTTCTAATCTAATAATCATCTGCTCCTTAAAATTAATTACAGGAAATACCATGGCTCTGGAAGAAACATTCATTCTGCTTATAAAATTTGAGTACCCCTCTTCCACATCAAAACAAGCCAACAAATTACACTGTCCCTGATTCACACTTCAAGATACACTCCAGAAGCACGAACGACACCCTATATTTCTAAATTATTTTCACTCCAGGAATCTTGTCCATTTTTATAAATGTTACCAAAATAAACCTCACAACTGCCTCTCTGAAACTGGGTTATCAGCCCCATTTAGTCTCAGACTGGGGCAAAAACACCACTGCCATGCCACAGGATATAAATATGTAACATGGAAGATTTGGCTTTTTTTCCTACTGTAGATGCACAGATTTCAGCCATAATAACTGCAGGACTTAAAGCAGACCTTAAAAAAACCCCCAAACCAATCTGATTATAATCTTGCTACTTCCTTACTCACCATGGAACCTGGACCTGAGTCTGAGGCCTTTGCTAACTCAAACGCTGGACAGAAAAAAACACTACTGTACTTTACAAGAACGTACTTCGACTTGTAACTACTACATAAGCAACCACTTCAAGCTCTAGAAGGCCACATGATATTCACAGAAGAGTGACCCAAGGCAGCTACCAGGTTGGCAACTGTAAAAAGAGCCTAGGTGATCTATTTCTCCTTTAGGCACCGTGCAGGGTACCCGGCAAATCATCTACCTTGCTTTCCACACCTACAAGATAGAAACATTATCTCCCTTCCTAAGAAAGGTGGGATAACCTTGTTGAGAGAGCAGTTTGAGGTCTTCACTCTGAAGATGAAGGTTCAAGTACTACTAGCATTATGCTGACTACAAAGGTCAGTCTGGAACTGTAGTGGAGGGCAAAACCCAAGGCAATCAGAATGACAGAATTTCAAGTTTAGAGAGCTGGCAGGACAAGCAGCATCCTGAATAATTACAGTGAAAACCTTCAGGACCAATAACTCTTTCCCATGCAGCAGACCCAAATCAGTGAATCCTGCAATCCTCAATCGAAGACAACTGCCTCCAAAGCCACAGCAAACAATGAGGTTGTCCACTTACTGAATGAACTGAAGTCCTTTCTCTATTTCTTGTTTTCTCTTCTGTCTCTCCATTGTAGTTGCTGCAGAGGAAGAGGAAAAAGAAACAACATAAAATGAGTCATTTTAGGTCTTGCTGGCGATTAAGCAGCACAGTATTTTGTGTGTGCCTGAATTTACTACTAACAAAATGTACCAGACCAGATGCCCTGAACACCAGAGTCTATGATTTATCCACTCTGCAGATACAGAACAGCAAGCAGCTCACTACCAAGTTATCTGCTTTTTCTCACATGCCACCACCAGGATACACGGGCAAGGAAGAATTACTTCAATTTGAGCTCTCTGCTTAGGCTGCCAGTAAATAAAGCAATGGTAACCAACTGTTATCATGACTGCCTTCTAGGAAAGGGAAAAAAAATAAAAATCAACATTTCCCCTGCACTGGTAGTCATTTCAGGAATTTGTGCTGGGACCCTCCCATAACAGGCAATTCTGACCACTATTTATCTGGGCCAGCTTTAAACTGGTTTACTGCACAGTATACGAAAAAAGTAATCTATGTAAGGTGTCTGGAGACATATCACAGAGAGAGACATGAAGGAAGGAGATGGAATTGCTTGCTGTTGTCCACATAAAAGGGCAGCAATGAATCTATACAGTGGGAATTTTGTGCTGAAAATCAGCAGGCAAGAGCAGCAGAGATTCAGGAATGCTCCTTTGAAGACGGGACAGGACCCCATCCTGCAGTGTTTTAAATTGGGGTGGGTAGTGCCTGAGGAAGGCTCAAGAGAGAGTTATCCCCATTTAGTCAGGGACACAAATGGGCACAGTAACTTGTCTGAGTTTGACCAAATCCAGTTTGGGTCTCTGTGAGCACAGACAAACAAGTAGTACGATGGAACCATTTTGGAGCAATGTTCCTTTTCTCAACTAAAACAGGTTTTAATCACACCATTAGACACATGAGTATCATCCCCTGCAGTTTGGGGGCAAATCTTGGAACGGCTCCTCCCGGACCTCTTCCCAAGGTACGCAGGTCTGCCACACAGGAAAGGAATACAGAAGAGAAGGGATGTCACTCTGTGGCAAAATAAGAATTGCTGGCAACAGCAATTTTCCCAGCCTTGACATCAACCAGCTGTGATCACAAACAACACTCAGCATTTGAGGAACAGTAACTTGAGGACAAAGGCAGCAAGCACAGAAACACTGAGATGAGATGGAGCTGAAGACACTGTGCCCTCCCAACCTGGCATCACCTCTAAAGAGATCACGATAAAAACAAAAGTAATTCCTCTAACTCCATACTACAACAGCTCCCTTTTATATGAAGACCATCCCTATCATTCTAAGGTATCTTACAGGATCTTTAGCATGTTCAGTTTGGAACAGGATGAAGGGAATTTTAAGGTATGTGAAAATCAATCCTGACAACTCAGCAAGCCCTTATTGATTGTGCTTTCCACCATGCAAAATGTAGAAAAATTGATACCTGCCCTTTACCAAGAAGGAGAGCTGGAGGAAGGGGGAAAGGCAGGAGCAAGAGAAAGACCAGAAAGACAGTGGTAGCTAAAGGAAGCAAGAGCTTGAAAGTGACACTGTGCAGTTTCTAAGTCATCAGACATTAAATTTGAGAGCAATCTGGTCTGAGCAGCAGGTAGAAGATTTTAAGCAGCTGCATTTGGAATGGGATGGGAAGCACAGCAAGAAAGGAAAAGCCAGCAAACAAGCTGAGTGATGATCAGCATCTCTAGAAAGGCTTTTAACAGAAGCGATGGTGAAGAGCAGGTAGACTTGAGTACAACACCAACAGAAGGCCTGGAATGATTTATAAATAGCCTGGATAATGAGCAATCAGGAAGAAAGAAGGAAATTTAACAAGGAGACTGTAAGGTTAATATGATCACTAACACTACAGGCAGACCAGCTTGAGGGGTAGAAAAAAGAGACAGAGGCAATTCATTTGATATTTCTCCTTGCATGAAATTCTACAACGACAAAAGATGAGAGAACAGACAAGGTGAAGAGGAGCAGTAGGAACCATTTCCACATAGACAGCAGTGAAAGCCACAAAAGACCACAGAGCAACCCCAGAGCACTGGAGGAGAGAACTGCAAGGGCCATCAGAGACAAAAGCGGGTAAAGGGCCACCACGGTAACTGACAAGAGATAAATTGCAGGGGGAGAAGAGGAGTTAAAAGGTCAACCCTCATACAGGCTAATGGGGAAAAGGACAGGGAGGAAGGAGGAATTTCTAGCTGTCTGGGCCCTGAGTGCACTAACAGGCTTTAAATACCCCAAACAGCCTCATGTCACAACCCGACACGTTCTGCCCATGGTACAGGAGCTTCATTTAAGCTCAGGTCCAGGCATACTGCTTCATCTGAGCTATACTGTAGGTGTACCTGTCCTCAGTCCTATCTCCTGGCTAAACCTTGGACCTATACTGTAGGCAGCCTGTCTCCAGCCCTGTCTCTGGACCATCTCCTACTGCTGGACTCTATGGGTGGACCCTGAACACAATTCACCACCTCATCTTCTTTGGGACTGCTAATGGACCCTTGCTATCAGCATCTTGTTCTGCCTGCACTGTTCAGGTATGGTGGGACTGTATGCTACTTAGTGAGGGCACTGCTCGTGGTTGTCTTCACCTTTGGCTCCTAGCTTGTCCTCCTTGGAGGAGCAGCCCTGCTCTTGCTGCTCCTTGACATAAGCCACACTGAAGAGAACAAAAGTCAGGGAAGTGAAGCTGCAGCCTACAGATCTGATGAAAAGGGAGATTATTAGCAACTGTGAGGAGAGCAGCTGAATAGTGACTGGTCGTGACAAAGTCAATGGCTCCACTCCAAAAATGCTGTGGCACACCTTCACGATTGTGTATATCCACAAAACAGACTGCCACCTTTAAAAGCTTCTGATACACACAGCCTACTTCAACCTCTGCTTCTGAACTCAGCTCTTAAAATACTACTGCAAGGAGCAAAGAAGAGATCAGTACCTGCACGCCTAGCTACCCTGACCCTACTGCTAAAACATACCGCACAGCAGGATGTGGGCATGTGTTACAATGAGAACTGGTTACTGTTGCTTGCCCACAGAGAAGGGCATTCAAACATCCAAAAGCTGGAGTGGAGCCAAAGAACCACAGGGAAAGGCTCCAGAACGTCTCCTTCCTTGAGTTACCCAATTCTCCTTGTATCCTGGAGCTCCTCTTCTGTTTTTTCTCTCCTCAGCACCATTGCTACCGCATCCAACATGTGTATGTCCATCCTTGCCTCATGTGGATGGCTGACCAACTTACTATAAGTCCCACAATACTCAGATACAGTTTTGATCCTAGCTACAAAACCCTTGTAAAAAAAAAACCCTCTGTGCCCCACATGATGTTTACTTTCTGCAGTCCTACCCTCATCTTCCACAGTGAATGTTCTCCAACCCAAGACCTTCCTTTGCCTTCTTTAGACATAAACCACAGGCCTGATCTCCCCTCCTGACTGTTACTCCCTCACACTGCCCCATATTCCCCTCTCCTTGCAAGTGGGTGACCAGCCTCCACTGCTAAAGCTCCGTCACGCCTTCACGCTTATGTCACAACCTTGCACCTAAGACTCATCTCCTCGTGGCAACACCCTCAAAACGCGCACCACATGCTGCTGCCCTAACAACTTCTTTCACATCTCTCGGGAACAACCACCTTTCCCTTTCGATCTGACTCCACACCAGCAGCCTCCTCCACTCCTGGCAGACCTCTCCCCTGTCCTGTCTGCCTCGTCGCTCTTGGAGGCTACCATGCGGACTCCTCCTTTTGCTCCTCACACCTCCTGCCCTGCTACCTCCCTGGCAAACTCAGTTCACTTCTGCTTTCCCTCGTTCATTCCAGGCTCTTCGCCGTGTCTCATTCGACCCTTGGACCAAGATGCACACTCATTACGCGAGCAAACCCAACACACAGCGAGCCACCCCTACGTGCAACACTCCAGTTCTGCTGCACACCAATACCACGGCTGATGCATAATTAATTTTAAGCGCAGAGCCTGTTTAGCTTTTGTTTTCTCAGCCTTTCAAATATTTTTAGAAACACAGCGGAAAACATTTCATGAAGCAGTGTGCCTAAGTGTCCTTATTTTTTTTCCCCCCCACCAAATCTGTCTGTTCAGACTTGTCTGCTCAAATCACCAGCACAACTCAAATCCAGAGTATTTATATCCCCACTACAAAGCTCTTATCCTTTCAGTCCGGAGATGTTTATCCTTTCTGGTCCAGCATCTAGAGAGGACTTTATTCATAGCTTGTCAATGAGTTACAAACTATTTACCAGACAGAAATAAAATGCTGCAGATAGGCAAAATGGTTTTCTTGCCTTCAGGAGGAAGCAAGAGCCAGTAATCATGGTGACTCAATCATAAACTGGGTAGATAAGCTCTATGAGACACTACGAGGTGAATGGTAAGACTTCAATTTATCTTATCAAGGACCTGGGTTTTATTTCCAGCCCTGCCAGAGATGAATTTGGGCAAAGTTTTTCATACTGTGTTTCTGGGATGGCAATGAGTTCACACTTGACCGACTCCCAGGCTTTGACTGCAACATTTCAGACAGAAATAAGTGCACCAAGATATAAGTGGCAGGTTGTAGAGCTGAGACAGGAGCTCAGCCCCAGGGTCTGTGCACTCTCCTCCAGGCAAAAGGCTCTGGGATGTGCTAGCCTGCAAACATGGAGTCTTTCACTGGCTGCAGTTTGGCCACCTTGGTGGTGCAGCAGAAGGTGTAACCGGAGTCACATCAAGCAAAGGACAAGCCACACAGTCCACTACAAATATGGGCTTCAGCTCACTCCCATGGCTGATCCCTGCCATGCCCCACTCCCTGGGTTAGAACGCTGTCAGAGTCCCCACCACCACGCTGTGCTCTTTCTAACAATCCTGTCTCTCCAGGTGCTGGCCACCCCAAGGTGGCCGCTCTTCCACACCCCACTAGTCCCGCTCCTGCTTTGCAGCACCATCGGGGTGGCTGGCATCAGGGTGCCACCAGCTTCACCCAGCAATACCTCCAGGTGAGGTGGGAATGACTCCCTCACCCCCAGCTGAAAATAAAAGCATCAAACACATGTTTCCCCAGGAAGGGGATGGAGAAGGAGGCCAAAGCCTCTACAGACAACCCTGACCCCCATCACCCCATTTCCCACTCCCCCCATCACCGTATTTCCCACTCCCCCCCAGCCTCGCACTCCACACGTAACACCTCCATGTACCGTGGGCCACCCTTCTTCCTCCTATCCCTGCCCTCCAGGCCCTGCATTGCAGCCGGGGCATGAGGAGGGGGCAGTAGGGTGACTCTGCCCGTCCCTCGGCCATTTACTCTCGATTTCGTACCCAGCCATCCCTCCCTCCCCTGTTTCGCTTTAAAAATTAAATCCAGGGTCCGGTTCCCACACGGGTGGAGCGGGAGCCCCCGCTCACCTCCTTCCCCCACCCCCAGCACTAGGCCGCCAATCCCCGGCCTTGCCTAGCGGCCGCCGCGGACAAAGGCGCCATCTCGGCCGGCCACGGTGGAGAGGGGCCGGCGGCGCCTTCCGCACCCCCCACGGCTCGGCCGGTGGCCGGCATCCCAGCATCCCCCCCACCCCGGCGCTGCTTGGAGGGGTCTCCCTCGGCAGGAGATCTCCAGGCTTCCCCGGGAAAAAGGAAAACAAACCAAAACATACTCTTCCTCCTTTCCCCACCCCCCATCCGCTTAAATAAAAATCACACATCTCCAGGAGACTGGGAGGCGACTTTAAGGGAGAGAAAAAAAAAAAGAAAAAAAAAAAAAGAAAAAAAAAACCAAACAAAAAACCCCCCCCCCCCACC